>NC_058082.1:565413772-565713772 GCF_014858855.1 Bufo gargarizans | reverse complement strand
AGTAGCAGCATCAGAAGGCCACCGAGTGGCACAATGACAGAGTGTGGAGGTGGCAGCAGTATGAGGAGGCCACCGAGTGGAAAAATGACAGAGTGTGGAGGTGGCAGCAGTATGAGGAGGCCACTGAGTTGCACAATGACAGAGTGTGGAGGTGGCAGCAGTATGAGGAGGCCACCGAGTGGCACAATGACAGAGTCTGGAGGTGGCAGCAGTATGAGGAGGCCACCGAGTGGCACAGTGACAGAGTCTGGAGGTGGCGGCAGCAGCAGTAGCAGCATCAGGAGAAGGCCACCGAGTGGCACAATGACATAATCTGGAGGTGGCAGCAGTATGAGGAGGCCACCGAGTGGCACAATGACAGAGTCTGGAGGTGGCAGCAGTATGAGGAGGCCACCGAGTGGCACATTGACAGCGTTTGGAGTTGGCAGCAGTATGAGGAGGCCACCGAGTGGCACAATGACAGAGTCTGGAGGTGGCGGCAGCAGCAGTAGCAGCATCAGGAGAAGGCCACCGAGTGGCACAATGACATAGTCTGGAGGTGGCAGCAGTATGAGGAGGCCACCGAGTGGCACAATGACAGAGTCTGGAGGTGGCAGTAGCAGCATCAGGAGAAGGCCACCGAGTGGCACAATGACAGTGTCTGGAGGTGGTGGCAGCAGCAGTAGCAGCATCAGGAGAAGGCCCACGAGTGGCACAATGACAGAGTGTGGAGGTATCAGCAGTATTTGGAGGCCACCGAGTGGCACAATGACAGAGTCTGTAGTTGGCAGCAGTATGAGGAGGCCACAAGTGGCACAATGACAGAGTGTGGAGGTGGCAGCAGTATGAGGAGGCCACCTAGTGGCACAATGACAGAGTCTGGAGTTGGCAGCAGTATGAGGAGGCCACCGAGTGGCACAATGACAGAGTCTGGAGTTGGCAGCAGTATGAGGAGGTGTCACGGTGGAGAGTGGAGGAAACCCCCCACCGTACAATGTAAGGTATAATAGAGAAGCAGCTAGGCCAGGATGTCAGGATCAGGGAGCAGGTCACCTCCTACAGCGTCCCTAATCCTCACCCTAACTCATCACCGTATAAGCGAACCTGGATGGTAGGACGGCTCATACCCAGGATACCTTTGGCCCTGAGTCACCCTGATAATCCCTCACATAGGAGCAAGGGAGAGACAACCTGTTCTTCCCAGACACGGATGAACAGGAGTCTCAAATGGCCTAGCAGCAGGGTAAGGAAGCCAAGTGGAATGACAGATAAACACCACACCAAGGTAAACTGGAACCCATAAAAACATACTGCAATCCAAACACCAAGCGGATGCAGTATGTACTGACACACAGGAACCAGCATTCCAGCAACAGTACCCAGACTTGGCTTCTGGTTCACCCCTCCGGGAAACCATGGAGCTCCCTTCCGGAGGCACAACCAACAGGGTACGACTTGCATACATGCTGGACTTAAAGCGCCAACTACCAGACATGTAACAACAACAAGACTAGACACCAAACCCTGAACATAAACCCACACAAGTAAGGTATGGGAACATGGAGGATAGAATGGGAAGACAACGCTGGAGACATCGATGTCCCACTAGGTGGCCCTCACACAGGAAGATGGAACATTCAGACAAGGAGCATAACTCCAGCACATACCAAGGCTGGAGTACAACTGACTCCTGGCCAAAGGCCACAGGTATAAGAAGCACCTAGTGACCACACCCAATCAGGGGGTTAACCCTAACAGCACCAGACAGGGGAAGGCTACAACTTAAAGGGGAAGTGCACACACCAGCAACCACGTTGCCACCGGCAACAGCATGCATGGCAACCATGTCACAGCGCACACAGCCAAAGCCAAGACACTACCACCACATGCCATAACAGCAACACGTTACCACCGGCAACCGCAAGCATGGAACAAGTGTCACGGCACACACAGCAAAGGCTGTGACAGGAGGCCACCAAGTGGCACAATGACAGAGTCTGGAGTTGGCAGCAGTATGAGGAGGCCACCGAATGGCACAATGACAGAGTCCGGAGGTGGCGGCAGCAGCAGTAGCAGCATCAGGAGAAGGCCACCGAGTGGCACAATGACAGAGTGTGGAGGTGGCAGCAGTATGAGGAGGCCACCGAGTGGAACAATGACAGAGTGTGGAGGTGGCAGCAGTATGAGGAAGCCACCGAGTGGCACAATGACAGAGTGTGGAGGTGGCAGCAGTATGAGGAGGCCACCGAGTGGCACAATGACAGAGTCTGGAGGTGGCAGCAGTATGAGGAAGCCACCGAGTGGCACAATGACAGCGTTTGGAGTTGGCAGCAGTATGAGGAGGCCACCGAGTGGCACAGTGACAGAGTCTGGAGGTGGTGGCAGCAGCAGTAGCAGCATCAGGAGAAGGCCACCGAGTGGCACAATGACAGAGTCTGGAGGTGTCAGCAGTATGAGGAGGCCACCGAGTGGCATAATAACAGAGTCTGGAGGTGGCAGCAGTATGAGGAGGCCACCGAGTGGCACATTGACAGCGTTTGGAGTTGGCAGCAGTATGAGGAGGCCACCGAGTGGCACAATGACAGAGTCTGGAGGTGGCGGCAGCAGCAGTAGCAGCATCAGGAGAAGGCCACCGAGTGGCACAATGACATAGTCTGGAGGTGGCAGCAGTATGAGGAGGCCACCGAGTGGCACAATGACAGAGTCTGGAGGTGGCAGTAGCAGCATCAGGAGAAGGCCACCGAGTGGCACAATGACAGTGTCTGGAGGTGGTGGCAGCAGCAGTAGCAGCATCAGGAGAAGGCCCACGAGTGGCACAATGACAGAGTGTGGAGGTATCAGCAGTATTTGGAGGCCACCGAGTGGCACAATGACAGAGTCTGTAGTTGGCAGCAGTATGAGGAGGCCACAAGTGGCACAATGACAGAGTGTGGAGGTGGCAGCAGTATGAGGAGGCCACCTAGTGGCACAATGACAGAGTCTGGAGTTGGCAGCAGTATGAGGAGGCCACCGAGTGGCACAATGACAGAGTCTGGAGTTGGCAGCAGTATGAGGAGGTGTCACGGTGGAGAGTGGAGGAAACCCCCCACCGTACAATGTAAGGTATAATAGAGAAGCAGCTAGGCCAGGATGTCAGGATCAGGGAGCAGGTCACCTCCTACAGCGTCCCTAATCCTCACCCTAACTCATCACCGTATAAGCGAACCTGGATGGTAGGACGGCTCATACCCAGGATACCTTTGGCCCTGAGTCACCCTGATAATCCCTCACATAGGAGCAAGGGAGAGACAACCTGTTCTTCCCAGACACGGATGAACAGGAGTCTCAAATGGCCTAGCAGCAGGGTAAGGAAGCCAAGTGGAATGACAGATAAACACCACACCAAGGTAAACTGGAACCCATAAAAACATACTGCAATCCAAACACCAAGCGGATGCAGTATGTACTGACACACAGGAACCAGCATTCCAGCAACAGTACCCAGACTTGGCTTCTGGTTCACCCCTCCGGGAAACCATGGAGCTCCCTTCCGGAGGCACAACCAACAGGGTACGACTTGCATACATGCTGGACTTAAAGCGCCAACTACCAGACATGTAACAACAACAAGACTAGACACCAAACCCTGAACATAAACCCACACAAGTAAGGTATGGGAACATGGAGGATAGAATGGGAAGACAACGCTGGAGACATCGATGTCCCACTAGGTGGCCCTCACACAGGAAGATGGAACATTCAGACAAGGAGCATAACTCCAGCACATACCAAGGCTGGAGTACAACTGACTCCTGGCCAAAGGCCACAGGTATAAGAAGCACCTAGTGACCACACCCAATCAGGGGGTTAACCCTAACAGCACCAGACAGGGGAAGGCTACAACTTAAAGGGGAAGTGCACACACCAGCAACCACGTTGCCACCGGCAACAGCATGCATGGCAACCATGTCACAGCGCACACAGCCAAAGCCAAGACACTACCACCACATGCCATAACAGCAACACGTTACCACCGGCAACCGCAAGCATGGAACAAGTGTCACGGCACACACAGCAAAGGCTGTGACAGGAGGCCACCAAGTGGCACAATGACAGAGTCTGGAGTTGGCAGCAGTATGAGGAGGCCACCGAATGGCACAATGACAGAGTCCGGAGGTGGCGGCAGCAGCAGTAGCAGCATCAGAAGGCCACCGAGTGGCACAATGACAGAGTGTGGAGGTGGCAGCAGTATGAGGAGGCCACCGAGTGGAACAATGACAGAGTGTGGAGGTGGCAGCAGTATGAGGAGGCCACTGAGTTGCACAATGACAGAGTGTGGAGGTGGCAGCAGTATGAGGAGGCCACCGAGTGGCACAATGACAGAGTCTGGAGGTGGCAGCAGTATGAGGAGGCCACCGAGTGGCACAATGACAGCGTTTGGAGTTGGCAGCAGTATGAGGAGGCCACCGAGTGGCACAGTGACAGAGTCTGGAGGTGGCGGCAGCAGCAGTAGCAGCATCAGGAGAAGGCCACCGAGTGGCACAATGACAGAGTCTGGAGGTGGCAGCAGTATGAGGAGGCCACCGAGTGGAACAATGACAGAGTGTGGAGGTGGCAGCAGTATGAGGAGGCCACCGAGTGGCACAATGACAGAGTCTGGAGTTGGAAGCAGTATGAGGAGGCCACCAAGTGGCACAATGACAGGGTCTGGAGGTGGCGGCAGCAGCAGGAGCAGCATCAGGAGAAGGCCACCGAGTGGCACAATGATAGTCAACGCTGTGACTTGTCCGTGCAGTGGAGGCTGAGGACATGGTGGAGGATAAGGAGGCAGAGGCAGACATTGTCGCAGGACCAACCGAGTGACAACATGGAGGCGGAAGTATATAGAGATGTGTAGAACAGTACATTATAGTATACAGGGTGTAGCGGTATAGTATACAGAGATGTGTATAGCAGTACATTATAGTATACAGTATGTGGCGGTATAGTATATAGAGATGTGTATAACAGTACATTATAGTATACAGTATGTAGCTGTATATTATATAAAGATGTGTATAGCAGTACATTATAGTATAAAATATGTAGTTGTATACTATATGGTCAACGTGAACACTCCAAAATCAGTAGTATTAAAACACTATTTCACCCCAATTCTACTCCATCAACTTCGATTCGCTCAACATTAATCAACAAGATTTTCAGACCAGATGTGTTGGCTTTATAAAATAATACTGTATAAATGAATGTAATCCTACTTTACCTTTGCAGTTCCGTAGAGATTCGGATATTGGGTGAAATGCTTTTGCGCTGTATTATTGAAATTATATCTGACGAATTCTATGAGATAAAGATATGCGCGGTCAGTACCTGATACCTGCAAATGTCGCTTATGCTCTTTTTTTGTAACAGAAATAGAAAAGAGCGGATTGTGCATCCCCATGCCATGCGAGGACGTATTGCTTCTCAGCATCATTTATAAACAGCACATGAGGTACTTTGTATACTTTTTGATGATGATGCATAAACCCACTCACCACGTCAAGGTGACCTCTTTTGAGTGGGTCGCAGCAACACCACAACCAAGGCAGCACAACCCAGCAGCCCAACAACAACCTTGCTGTCAGGCTGAGCCTCCCACGGCACTGGGCCACACCAACCTATAGGCACCAGTGCTGCGGTTGCCGGCGCCTCTTCATAACTTCGGAGAATCCACCGCCAGCACAGGGGCTTTTTAAGACCGGCGTCTAAAATGGGAAGCATCATTTACATGTAGTAACTCTTTCTCAACAATGTCTTGAAACATATCCATCCCGTATCCGGGATTTCAGAGACTAAAAGAGAATAGAACACCACTCTCAATGCTCTAAATTCAAACTCTACACACATAATATAATAATAATACTGCATTTAATATGATACATATGAGAAATATGAGGTTCTTAGCAAATGTTTTTTGTTGTCTAAGGCCCGGTTCACATTGCAATTTTTTTTTCCGTTCTTCTGATCCGTCAGAAGAAAAGAAAAAAAATAGAACCTGAATTTAAAGCACCTGTTTGGCATCCGTTTTAGCCATTTCCACCTGAGAGCCACTATTTTAGATGAGATAGGTATTAACCCCTTAAGTACCGGGCTCAATTTTAGCATTTTTATTTTTTTCTTCCCCACGTTCCAGTAGCCATTACTTTAAATTTTATAGCCATATGAGGGGTTCATTTTTTGTGAGATGTATTTTTTTCATGGCACCATTTCATTGACCATATCTTGTATCGAAAAACGGCGAAAAAAAGTTCCTTGTGGGGTTAAATTGAAAAAAAACCTCACAATTCCGCCAAGGTTTTTTGTGTTCAAGCTGCGCTAAAAAAGACATGACATCCTTATTCAATATGATTACGTATTTTACTACTTTAAAAAACTATAAAAAACTTTTTTTTTAATCTTAAATGTTCTTTGCATCGCCATCTTATGGCAGCTATAACTTTTATATATTTCTCTCAACAGAGCTGTCTCAGGGCTTTTTTTAACGGGACAAACTGTAGCTTTTATTGTTATCATTTTTGTGGGACGTAAGATTTTTTAATCACAGTTATTGACATTTTTTTTTGGGGGGCGGGGAACAAGGTGATTAAAAAACGGTGAATCCTGTGTTTTTTGTTTTTTTCCGTTACAACATTTGCTACGCAGGAATTTTATTTTTTAGATTTGAATACACATTTTTCAGGGTTCAGAAGGGGGATCCCACACGGCCACATGCTATCTAAGGCCTCATGCACATGACTGAATTTTGTATTCGTGTCCAATCTGCATTTTCTTAAGATTGCACATGGACCTGTTCATTTCTATGGGTCTTCAATAAAAAAATATAGAACATGTCCTATTCTTGTCCGTATTTTGGACATAAATAGCTGTTTCTCGCAATTAGGCTACATTCACACGACCGTTTGTGTTTTGTGATCCGCAAAACACTAATCTGCCAAAAATACGGATGACTACCTTTTGGCATCCGTATTGCATCTGTTTTTCTTGTGGATCCACTTTAACAATGCTTATTCTTGTCCGCAAAATGGACAAGAATAGGACATGCTCTAAATTTTTTGCGGGGCTATGGAACGGACAAACTGTGTGCTGTCCGCATTCTCTGTGATGGCTACCTGAAAGTACACTGAGATGTATTCTAATGGAAAGATGTTAATAAAGGATTAAAGTGTAACTGTCATGTTTTCATCAAAAAAATAATTTTTTGCATATGTTACTGCTGCAGCAGCAATATGCATAAAGCAATCTTTAGTTTCCTCACATACTACTGTTTTCCTTGAGTTTTTCCCTTAGATACAGCTGTTTTAACCTCTACAATATGAGGACCTTCCCAATATGGCTCCCCTGCCAGTTCTCTGAGGCAAAAACTGCTTTCCCTCACTTCCCTTACAGACTTGCTGTAGCCAGCAGCTTCCTGCCAGCCAATCAGATTGGATTACTGAGAGACACGCCTCCTCACTCTGAAACCTAATGCAGGCATGCAGTGTGAAGGACCGCCCCACCGTCTTCCTGTCTTCTTCAGCAAGCCATAGCAACTGTCTTTTAAGGGAGTAATGGAAAGGGACAGGGGACATTAATTAAAGCTGTTATTATAAGGTAATTACAGATCTTTTGGCAATCATTTACAGACTAACTCAGGTGTACATGCCTAGCTCTAATAAACTAGCAAATAAAATAAAAAATATGACAGTTACACTTTAAAGGTTTGAACTAAAGCAACTGTGAGTAGCAATCTAATGTATGAACGGGGTGTGGTGGAACTTCGTTGCAATTAAAAATGAAACCTATCATCATATCTACTACTGAAAGGTCACTGGACTGGTAGTTGCTGCTTCAGGAAGACTGCTCGGTTTCTGACAGATGGGAAGGAAGAGGCCAGGCTTGTTGTGACACTTGTGACTCTCAGACTTTGATGACATATCGTTAGGATAAGCCATCAAAGTCAGATAAGTGCAGGACCCCCCTCTGAACCCTCACCTATCTCTGGAACAGGCCTCCCGAAGTGAAAGAGAGCACACCACACAAGCGAGGTTGCCCTCCATTCACTTCAAAGGGAGTTTCAAAAATAGCCAAGGGCTGGCTCGGCAATTTCCGGCAGTCCCATATAGGTGAATGTAGGAGTTGCTGTGGATGTGCAGTCCGCTCTCTTTTACTTTTATGGGACTTCCAAAAATTACCTGACTATTTTCTGAACTTCCATAGAAGTGAACATAGAGCGCCAGTGCTTGCGTGGTGTGCTCTCTCCTTCACTTCTGGGGCCCCTTTCTGGATATAGGTGTGGGTCCCAAAGGTGGAACCAGCACATATCTATTCAGCAGTCTTCTTCAGACTTACTGTATACACAGAAGAGCAGCTCTAGTTTGTGGGGTCCTCTGCTTACTATGGATCTCATGAGATTCGTAGTCATGTCACATCACTATAGCAAAAGCTCCAAGCAGGGGCAGACTGGGAACTTAAAAAGGCCCTAGAAAAAATGCTAAAAGTGGCCCCATTTTGTACTTGGGTCCAAATTGATGGAAGGCAGGGCCAGAAATACCATATTGTGGCACATTATACCACCCCAGCAGAACCAAATTCTACAGTCCATCAGAAAATACCGCCAGCAGCACAAAATACATCCACAAAAACTTCCATTGGTTGGCCATGAGGAGGGACCAGGCGGCCCTCTGGCCATTGGCCCACCAGGAAATTTCCCTGTAAGGTCTATGGCCAATCTGCCCCTGGCTCCAAATAAGTTACCTTACTCTGCCCTAAAGTGTGGAGTGGACACATGGTAGGGTTGTCACTGTGAGAATGCAGTCACAGACTGCGACACTGCTGCCTACACTTCTCTCTCTTCTTCCTCTTGCCATCAAGCCAAATATTCTCTGCCATACACTTCTTTTTGTGCACTCCAGCAGGGGACACTGGGTCTAAACTGGAGATCACTGGGGTCCACGCAACAGCCCTAGAAACAGCTGCTGTATGTGTAAGGGGGTAAGGTCCTCTTATGTTTAGTGCAGGTATAAGGCTAGGTCAGTCTGTGTCATTCGAAGATAATTATATGGACATTTAGGTCAGTCATCCATGGTCCCTCTAGGAGCCTTGGGCCCTGGGCAGCCACCCAAAAGGCCCATATGATAATCCACCACTGGCAGCATCCATTGGAAGACTGCCGAGTAGAAGAGGCCCTTGGGCACTAATCCTTTTGCCCTACCTAGAATCTAGCCATACATCCTACACTTAAAGGGGTATTCCGGTTTTTTGAAGTTATCCCCTATCTACAGGATAGGGGATAACTATTAGATCGGTGGGTGTCCTAACCCTGCAGCCACCCTGAAATGAATGGCCAGTTGGGCATGCATGCGTCCGTTCCATTGAGATAGACGAGCGATGTACTATCTCCGGAGCTCCGATAGAAATGAATGGAGCAGCCACACGCATGCCCAACCGGCCTTTCCATTCATTTTAAGGGGGCTGCAGGAGGTAAGGTCCCCATTCTTGTGACCAATATAATAATTATCCTCTATCCTGTAGATAGAGGATAACTTAAAAAAACTGGAATATTCTTTTAAGGCTACTTTAACACTTGCGTTTTTGCCTAATCCGGCAGGGATCAGCAAAACCGTTTCCGTTTTTAATAATACAACGGTTGCATCCATGATGAACGGATCCGTTTGTATTAACTCCAACATAGCAATGATCTTTAAAAACCATTGTAAGTCAATTGGGGACGCATCCGTTTTCTTTTGTGTCCGAGAAAACGGATCCGTCCCCATTGACTTGCATTGTCGGTCATCCGTTTTGCTCCTGATCCCATGTCGGGCAGAAAACCACAGCTTGCTGCGGTTTGCTCTCCAGTATGGGAACACAACCAAACGGAACGGAATGCATTTTGGACCATTCCATTCAGTTCAGTTTTGTCCCTATTGACAATGAATGGGGACAAAACGGAAGCGTTTTTCTCCGGTATTGAGATTCTATGACAGATGTCAATACCTGAAATGTTGAAAGTAGCCTAAACCTGTCTTCAGAGGACTATATAGGTCACTTTCTTGAGACGAAATCAAATCACACTTAACCTGCTGCTATAATTGTTGGTATGCTCTATACACACTTTTGTTGATAACTGATTTTTTCCTACCTGTGATATCGTTCAGCTTCTCAATGGCCGGCTCCTCGAATGTCTGGATTTGATTCTTTGCAATTTTTTCAAATGTTTTGTAGTTGACAAATCCTGTAAGTTCTCTTCCGCGATGTTGGTTCTCATAATCAGTAATGTCATGTATTATGCCATCACACACTGAAAGGTAAAGGATCGGTTATCACATTTTTCCAGACTTTACATATACATGACTGCTTATGGTGGCCGTCTAGTTGATCCCATAAAAGAGGGTCTGACACTTGGAATCCCCCCTCTTTGTGCCAGAATAGATGGCAGTGGACTGAATGGACACCAAACAGGGCTGGATTTAGGCTGATGGAGGCCTCGTATGACTTCCTTTTCTATTGCAACTAAAGTGACAAGTAAAGCTCTTCGTAGTTAATTTGCTTAGAACTGTTGTTACTGATCTTTCTCAATACGTTAAGGGAGTGGAGTGGAGTATGTTTGGATATCTTGCCTTGCCATATGGTTCGGCATTTTGTGACCTGCACCTACATGTAGCAGATGATTGCTTCAGATCCTTTTCCCATTTGGAGAATTTTGTTCGGATGATGGTGAACAATTTCCGCTCTCCATATGTGACCTCTTCTTCTCCTTGAGTGACTTCAGTGATTCCAGAACCAAAATGTCTGACTCTCTGTCAAGAGGATAAGAATTAAATAAGATTATGCCAATCGTAATTCAGCAATGAGAACTGGAGAAGACTATACACCGATCAGCCATGATATTAATATTGTGTGCTGCCTAAACAGCTCTGATCCGTCAAGGCCTGGACTCCGCAAGACCTCTGAGGTGTACTATAGTATCTGTCACCAAGACATTGGCAGCAGATCCTTTAAGTTGCTAGATGCACCTTCCATAGATTTGACTTGGTTTTCCAGCACATCCCACAGATAACAATCGTACTGAGATCTGTAGAATTTGGAGGCCAGGTCATCCCCTTTATCTCTTTGTCATTCCTGGACAATTTTCCAGTGTGGCTGGTGCATTATCCTAGTTACGGCAGCCACTGTTGTTAGGAAGCACTGCTGCCATAAAGGGGGTACTTGTCTGTACTCTGATTAGATAGGTAGTACCTATCACATCCGCGTGATGCCAGGAACGAAATGTTCCTGATAGAACATTTCTCAGACCACCACTCTGCCTCCACCAGCTTGTCTTCCTCCCATAGTCAATCCTGCTCCATCTCCTTCCCAGGTAAGTGATGCATACGCACTCAGCCATCCAGATGATATAAACTGTGACTCAGACCAGGACATTGCTCCATGTTCTGATGCTAACATGCCCAGTGAACCTTGGGTGCCATGACCCTGTTGCTACAGTGGTTCACCAGCTGACCATCCTTGGACCACTTTTGGTAGGTACTAACCATTATTTACTGGGGAGTTATGGCTGATCAGTGTAGTAAATAGAAGTTTATTATAGGATTTTTCTGAGTGTTTGATCCTCAGGATAGGTCATCATTATCTGATTGGTGGGGGTCTGACTCCTAGCATCCCCATCAATCACTTGCTTGAAGAAGCCACAGTCCTTTGGTGAACTCTGCGGCCTCCTCGCAGCTTTACCTGGGCCATTTCCTTCACATACATCAGCCACATGATTTGGGTGCAGTGAATAGGGCTGAGTAGCGATACCAGCCACGCACACTATCAAATGGGCGGTGCTGTGCTTGTTAAGCTGCGAGGAGGCCGATGAGCGCTACAGCCTACTCAAACAGCTGATCGGTGGAAGTGCCGGTATCGGACCCCCACCTACCACATACTGATGAGCTATCCTGAGGATAGGTCATCAGTATAAAATGCTTTGAAAACCACTTTAACCTCGTTCAATCAGCTCTTACATTTATGAGAAATAATAGCTTCTCTGACTCTATCTCTGGGACGCCTGTGCCAATTATCTTCATTTTCTTCTCTGCCTCTTGAAGTTTTTTTTTTATTTGGACCTCCAGAAAAGGTATTGTTCTCTAAAACATACAAAGAAATGTATAAATATTAACACAATCCCCCCTCATCCTCACAATGTAAACTTTCTTCATATTACTAGGAATGCTATCACCTCTAAGCCACCATATCATTCTAGGGGTTAGTACATGTGTCATGGTGTGGGGTAACATTAGCTACCATGGGTGTTACTGTCTGATATTCGTGGTGAGAACATTGACCCATCTTCGGTATGTCCAGGACATCATGGAACCAGTCCTACTGCCTTTTGTGACTCAGGAGACTTGGTGATCCATCAAGATAACGCCTGTTCACGCTACACAATGTGCTCTTCAGGGTCTCCAGCAGCTACTTTGGCCAGCTCGATAACCAACTGAGAATGTCTGGGACTGGATAGGGAAAAGAATCTCCCATGCACAACAGCCAAAAACCACCTTGGCTGAACTACGGCTCCAAAGAGCTTGGAGTGACCACAGGGGAGATGCCACCCAGTATTAATGTGACCCTGCCTCAACATATACTCTGCTCCAGAACCGAAAATAAAAGGGGCACAACCTTGGTTGTGTGAATAGTGACCAAGCACCAATGGCAGTTTATACTTAGCCAATCTCAGCTCAATCATATTAAGTTTTTCAGGTGTTCTTTTTTCATTTTTTGCTATTGTGTTTTTAATTTATTTCAAGATTTATGTAGGTTCAAAATTTCACTATCAATTCATAATATATCTTTATAGGGGGTTAAAGCCCCATCTACTATTTACAGAGCTATAAATCATCTGCTTCTCCTCGACTAAGTTAGATACTAGATTTATAATCCATACCTGTAAGGAGCACCTCCAAGTGGCAGCTACTGGCACAATATCAGATGACAAATCTGTGGATGCTTCCCTTAATAAAATAAGGGTACAAGGAAAATGATGCCACCCATGTTCTTGCAGTGTGGTAGTACTGCCACTGACCCGTTTTACTGATGCCAATTGGTCATCAATGGAGAGGTAGCAACTCTCTCTTAGTGGCTGCTGATGGTCGGATTAAATTGACAGACCCCTAGGTACCTCCATAAGTTAGTGGCCCAAAGATGGGACCCTTCTTGATGGTTGACTTACAGAAATATGATCCACAAGTTGAACAGTAAGTTTTTCTGCCAGCAAGGAAATTGTAGCACGTTCCTCTTCCAGAAGAACCCTAAAAAAATATGATGCCCCATTACAGGTGTTCTACAACTTATACAAGTATAATAAAAATCCACCAATTTCTCCTTAAATATCTTCCTCTCCTTTGATCCTAGGCTTAATTACATTCAAAACTGTGAGAAAATTATAAGTGATTTGTCTATGTGTGTCCCATGAGATCATTCATGTCTATCCCATTCCTCTTTACAGATCAGCACTCTGGCTGTAAGGCAACTGGCTGCAGCAGCAAGCCTCCCCAATCCTCACTATCCTTAAAGTCTCTGCTAGTCATCTATAAATGGAAACATTCACAGTTTACATTCCTGACCTAGTGCTACTTACATAGCTGGGAATTTGTTGCAATGTATCAGTTTAGGTAAGAGCTATCAGTCTGGAATCACTAGCAAAGAAAGATGTGTGCTGCTCAGTGATTCCCTCATAATGGTTTATACTGATACACCTTACCCAACATTAGCTATTTATAATACCGGTGTCTTCTTATATGTCATGGGGGACTTAGATCACCCTCAAAAACCATTGATGGGTTCAACTATTACTTCTCTACTTCCTATTATTATGTCCCTGTAAGAAACCCTAACAGAGCCTGGGCATCCTCATCCATCCATATCATTGCAGTTTACCCGAAATGTTCATGGTTCTTGAAGAAATCTTTCTCATTTTGTAAGGCGGTCTTCAGAGAGATTTTGCTGTAGATCTCACTCTGCCCGCGACACTTGACGATCATGTAGCCTTTCTTAAGAGGGTACACCAGGTTTCGGACAACGCTGACGACATTTTGTTCAGATCCTTTGTCAACTAAATCTGGCTTCGTCAGGATCCCTGTGAAAGAAATTTCGTTCGGTAATCAAGTCGTCTATATAATAATTTACAGGGCTGAGAAAAGTGAAGAAATCACCATCCATATCAATGTCTACATCCAAGCAGGCTTGATGCCTTCAAACGCCAGGGTCCTGGGTTCAAATTCTACCAAGAAACATCTGAATGGAGTTTTTATGATCTTGGCTTTGCATGGGTTTCCTCACATACTCTAAAAACATACTGCTCAATGAATTGGCTATTATTAAAATTGACCCTACAATGTATGGATAGTTGATATGTGAAATTTAGATTGTGATGTAAATGATGACAACTAAAGATGAGCGACTCGAAGTTGACGAAGTGGAATTCGATCCGAATTTAAGGAAAAATTACATTCGCACTGAAGCCGAATTTTCTCACGCTTCGTGGTAACGAATTGCATTTTTTCCTAAAATGGCTGCTGCACATGTGAGGACATGGAGCAAGGAACTCGGGATCACCCACAATGCCATGCATGCAGCCAATCAGCAGCCAGCCAGTCCTGTGATGTCACAGCCAGTCCTGTGATGTCACAGCCCTATAAATAGCCTCAGCCATCTTGGATTCTGCCATTTTTCAGTGCACTTAGTGCAGGGAGAGACATCAGCAGGCACTAGGGACAGTGCTAGGAAAGACTTAATTGTGCTAAAAAAACGACTTACAAGTTCAGGGAAAGATTATTCAAGGTGTTAGGAAAAGATAGGGAGGAATCATTCCACAGCATTTATGTAGAACGGGGTTCAGTAGGGGAGGTTACTGCCTGGGTAATAGGAACAATCCTATTACACCTTGCTGCACTGACTGCGGATTCAAATTTCCATTATACAGCTCTGTAATTCCAGCAAACCGTTCTTGTTATTGGGGTGCAAGTGCTGTGTGATACAGCCAGTAACAGGGTTTATTACAAGGAAATTTGTCTACGTCTTATATGTCTACGTGCAGTTATATGTTCTAAAGCATTTTTTGGCTTGTATTAGTGTAGAAAGTGCTTATTAGCCATTGTGTGGTGAAGGGTGAAAATTACAGCCCTTTTTTGCGTGTATTAGTGGCACAAAAAAAGTATTTGCCATTGTGTGGTGAAGTAAGAAAATGACAGACTTTTTTGGGGTATTTTAATTTCCTTTTTTTTTTATTTATTTGATCTAAGAGTATGTCAGACAGAGAAGTGCCAGGCCCTGCACAGGGGAGTGGCAGAGGCCTAAATGTTTATGCCGCAGGCACAGGTCGCAGCGGAGTAAGGGGGCGTGGCAGCAGGAGTCACAGCGAGAGGCCTGAGCTCCCGGTGTCATCTAGCGGTCGTGTATTGACCAGCAACCCAGCGGTTCTTGAATGGTTGACACGGTCATCCACTTTGTCCCAAGTGACATCAGACACCCTCACCCAAGAGTTGGTGGTTTCGTCAGACACAACACTTAGTTGGCATGGCCCGGGAGCAGGTGTCTTCAACCTGCCTCTGTCCTTTTCTGTTCCCTCTAGCCAGAGAAGTACTATATGCTGTGGGGTCAGTTCCACTATACAGCAAGGACAAGCTACTAGAGGACAGTCAGCAGCTACTGACCAGCCAAGATGTGGAGGAGACATCTGCCGCTTCCTCCGGTAGGCGGGAAAGTAGTGATGAGGAGAGTGGCGTGGGAGCTAGTGTTGCGAGCGGTGAGGCTCCTGACCCAGAGACCATTGAGGAGGACATCAGTGACGTGCAGATACTACTCGATGATGATGATGTAGCTGATCGCACTCGGGAGCCAGGGAAATTAGGGGCTTCATCATCATCGGGAGAAGAGGGTGCGAGCTTGCCCGTGAGGCAGCGGCGGAGCCAGTAAGTCACTAGCATGGCTGGGAGTCAGCAGCAAGGCAGCAGTGGGAGGTCGGTAGCCAAACGTGCCTGGGGTAGACCACTTGCTTCGCAGGAGCCTACCTGCCCGGAAAGTAGTGGTGCACAGGTTCATGGAAGCAGCAGTGGTAGCAGTCAGTCAGTGCGCAGTGTTGGGGGTAAAATTACCTACTCGGCGGTTTGTCCGTTTTTTTTTTTAACAGGTGAACATGGCCATATGTAGAATCTGTGGGCAGAAGGTGAAGCGTGGCAAGGGTATCAATGTTGGTACCACAGCCCTGCATCAACATATGCAGCATCACCATACAGTGTCCTGGGAGAACCGTGGCTCCGATGTGGTGGTCCAGCCTGCAACAGCAACCGCTGCATCACCCATTGGCACGCACCCAGTTTTAGGCAGTCAAGGTTCCACCACCTCAGCTGAATGGAGCTGTCTGTCCTTCCCATCATCTGCTGATCCAGACGCTCCTGCTCCCACTCCTAATCAGTCATTCTGTCAGTAATTGATCACCTAAGTGCTGAAGTCCCTCCCTTTCCAAGTGGTGGACTCTGCACCTTTCAGAGAACTGATGGCTTGTGCCGAGCTGAGGTAGAAAGTCTCAAGCCAGAGGAAATGCGATTACACGCGCGAAACGGCCGTAGCCGCTACCACCTGCAACAGAGTGTCCGCCCCAGAATCCTGCTTGTAACTCTTTCTGAAGATGGTACAATAAAGAAGTAACCTAACAGCAACTTCGGTGAGTGCCGCACATCTTTGTCCATTCTCTCTACATTGTTGCGAATTGAATCAACTTCACCTCTTCAGTGCTGAGCACCACAGATGAAGTTTTATACACCGCAGTACCAGCTATCGATAAGTGAGCAGTAGTGGGCCCTGGAGTTAGGTGTGAGCAGTGCCGCCATATTCATTCCTCACTGTAACAACACTTCCTGAAGTCTTCCACCAATCTGCAAGACATCCTAAAAATGGCCAGGAAACTTTGCATGCACTTCAGCCACTCGTACACCGCAAAGCACAACATCCTTGAGCTGCAGCGGCAGAACGGCATCCCCCAACATAGGCTAATATGAGACGTTTCCACTCGTTGGAATTCATCCCTCCATATGTTGGACCGACTATACGAACAGAGAAAGGCCGTAAACAATTTCTTGATGATCCAAGCGGACAGGAGTACTCCTCTGTGTAACTTCGATGTCAGCTAGTGGCAGCTCATGCGTGACACCTGCCGTTTTCTCAGGCCATTTGAGGAGGCCGCGTTATTTGTCAGTTGCCAGGACTACGGGATGAACAACGCAATTCCACTGCTTCATGTCCTGGAACAGATGCTTTTAAATCTGGCTGGTCAGGTGACTGGAGATGTGGCGCCTAGATCTCACAGCCACATGAGCCCTGTGGGGGCTGAACTGGAGGAGGAGGATATTGAAGCACAAGCAATGTGCAGTGAAATGGGTGATTTTTACACACAGGTGACAGGAGAGGAGGAGCAGGAGCAGCCAGAGGAGCTACAGGGTGATGAGGAAGACGAGGCAGAGGACTCAGACACACCGTGGCAGTATGCAGTGGAGATGGAGGCAGAGAGTCCCTCTGAGTCACTTGCACAAATGGCCCGATACCCGATGCACTTGCTTGCGTAATGATTGCCGAATTGTCACCATTTGGCAGAGGGATGATTTCTGGCTCTCCACCTTGTTGGACCCTCGCTACCGGTCCAAAACAGGGGCCTTTTTTACACCCGCTAAGAGGGAGGACAAACTGAACTACTATAGAGACATCCTATGTAGTGAGTTAGGTGCTGCCTATCTGCGCCACGGTCCATTCTCTCGCAGGTATGACCGGGAGGGGCCCTCTGCCATCAAGTTCCTCTGCCATGGCTGCTGTGGCAGGGTGGGGGGTATGAGCAGTTCCAGCTCCATCAGCAACAACTTGAGTCTAGAGTCTCTGATGAGCAGCTTTCTTCACCCACCTAGTAAAGAAACTACTCACCAGCCGCTAGACCTGGAGCAGGACCAGAACCAGTAGGTGGTGGCATATTTGGACAGTACCCTGCCACCCCACATTGAAGATCCACTGTACTTTTGGGCAGCTAAACAGGATTTGTGGCCACAACTGGCCGAGTTTGCCCTGGAAAAGCTGTCCTGCCCAGCCAGTAGTGTGGCATCAGAGCGGGTGTTTAGTGTGGTGGGGGCCATAGTTACCCCAAGAAGAACTCACCTGTCCACCCAAAATGTGGAGAGACTGACCTTTGTCAAGATGAATCAGGTGTGGATCAGCCAGGATTTCCACCCACCAATGCCTGATGCATCAGACTAGATCATCCATGGTGCCACACCAACACTTTGACAAAAGAGACCGGTTTCTTCTGGCTACCTGCCTCAGCTCCTATTCTGATGCTGCCACCCACCTGATGCCACACATCTGATGCCAAATGCTCCTTCTTTCACCCACCATCTTCAGCTGGTACTCGTATTGCCACCCACATCCCCACTCTGTCACCTGGTCACTTTATGGTCTCCTGATGCTGCTGCCACCTCCACACTATGTCATTTTGCCACTTTGTGGTCTCCGTATTCTGCTGTCACCTCCACACTATGTTATCTTGCTACTCTGTGGTCTCCTGATGCTGCTGCCACCTCCACACTCTGTCACTGGGTCACTCTGTGGTCTCCTGATGCTGCTACCAACTCCACACTATGTCACCTTGCCATTGTGGTCTCCTGATGCTGCTGTCACCTCCACACTATGTCACCTTGCCACTCTATGGTCTCCTGATGCTGCTGCTACCACCTCCACTCTGTCATTGTGCCACTCTGTGGCCTCCTCCTGATGCTACTGCTGCCGCCACCTCCACGCTGTCATTGGGCCACTCTTTGGTCTTCCCATGCGGCTTCCACCTCACCACTATGTCATAGGGCCACTCTGTGGACTTCTCATGCTGTTCCTAACCTCCCCACTTCATAACTGGGCCACTATTTTGCTTTTCGGCCTGGATGACATCATTTATTTGACCCTTCTTCTGATCAGTCAGAAATAAGGAAAAATGAGACACACAACGGATCCTGTCTGTGTAACAGCTGTAAGGTCTGTATGGTCCAATCAGAATTGGCTTGTGATTTGGTAGCCAAAAGCAGGAGTGGGTACAAAACACAGAAGACATGCAAATATTTCATTCACATGTCATCTCTGTTTTGGATCCACTCCTGTTTTTTTTGGCATTAGCAATACTGATGGATTACTGACCAAATGCTGACCGAGTGAAGGCAGATGCTCAACAGACAGAATCATTTTTTTGGGGGTTATTGTTCTGACGGATCAGAGGAAATGCAAAATAATCAGTGACGTCAACACATACTCACTGCTGACACCCTCTCCACTCTGTATAAGCATTTAATAGAACAGGTTCTGTAGACATCTATGTTGAATCAGCTGACGACAGTGTAAAAGGAATGCGCTTCTTCTTGGCGCTAACATCGACATGTAAGGCTGAGTTCATGCTTGAGTTATTTGGTCAGTTTTGGCCCCGTGACTACCCAAATAAGTGAAGTGTGCACTGATTCTAAGAGTGACGCCTGTCATCTGCATGTCATACGGACTCACAGTATTATTTCACTACCACAGCAGACTCCCTATGTGTGTTACTGCAAGGTACAGTGTTCTACACCACTATAAAGGCTCTCTGCAGACAGGAAATAGCCGATTTTTAACATGATTCACCGCAAATAAATTTGGATCTAAACAAATTTTTTCTAAAAACTCGGCGACCCAGTAAAATAGAATTTTAAAAAATTTCGCTCATCTCTAATGACAACCTCTGTACAACCTGTAGTATATTGGCGCAACAGAAATAAAAAGAGAATCTGACGATATTGAAACAATAGGGTGTTTCTTGTGCACATTTACTGTTAGCTGGTGCTTTCTGGAATGTGGCCTGGAACCTTAAGTTAGAATTTTATAGGAAGAAAAAATTGTCAGTGCAAAGAAAGTTTAAGGTTTGGAGTCGTGGAAGAGCAATCTTGAAGTTCACACTGAAAAGGTAGCGGCAGGCTCCTTCAGCACCATCTATGTTTTTCATGGCCAAGTACCAAAATAAAATTAATTAATATTGTTTTTTGCCTTGGAAAGTCTCATATTGTATGTATTTTGTTGATCCTCTTAGTTTTGCTTATCCTTTTACCTAAAGTAGCTCATTATTGTCCAGTTCTGCGTATACATAATAAGAGCTCTACAACTTATATCAGTCATTGTTACCTAGTGTTCTCCCTCCTTTAGGATCCACTGCTCGAGCCATTTCTAGAGCTTCAGTGGTGGCAATATCCACGTTACTGGGAACCACAGCCAAATTGATGGTCTCCTGCCTTTTTATGTACTTCATGATCATATTCTTGATCTGTGAAATTGTGATATGTATAAATGATTAGATTTTTATCACGAGAGATAGGAGAAACATGAAGAGATCAAATCCACTGAAGTCAACAACATTTTAGGTAACAGGAGAGACCTATAAAGTGGGGTTTCTTAACTGGTTCCCCTTTAACATAAAAGAATCATAGTTCAAATTCAGTTCAAACACTTAAAATTTACTTTCTCTTCTTTAAATATAGTGGCACAGCAAGCAGGATGGTTACAATGTTCAGATGCGGCACAATCTCAGCAGTTACAGTACACACTTGGTGGTGCCGTTACCTTACGTTACAGAACGTAAACTAAGGGCTCAGTCACACAAATTTGTGTGCCCCATGCTTGCAGTTTGCGGTCCCCAGCATGGGCACGGGGCGCACACGGTCGATTGATTAGAGAAACAGTGGAACCACTTGCCTAAAGGGAATTATACACAAACACCAGATAACCCTATGCATTGCTTTTCCCCAGACCCCATATCAGGTCTGCTGGCCTCCAGGCTGCCTTTAGCCCCACAATAGGCTAGCCACTGCATCCTCCAGTCCATTACCACTTCTCCTGATGACCAGGCTTGCACCGGCTTAAAGTTCTTCAAAACTCACCAGATGGGCAAGACTCAGGCCTAACTATCTCATAGGTCAAAGCCCAATACCATTAGACACTATCCATACCAAACCTCTTACCTTCTCCTAACTTACTCCTCCGAATAGGGTGGTGGTGCAGCACACCAGCATCACAACACACCTAGTCAGCTTCAGACTCATTCTGGGCATACGTTGATATCCATAACTCACCCTGTAGCTAACAGCTATGATGATCTATGGCCAGCTGCAGCAAGACACTGGCCACAGGCTTCAGAGGTCTTGTGCTATATACCATTGAGTCCATTGGTTGGCTGCAGTGGTCAAGTCCAACATATAGGCACATCCTCGCTGCGGACAAAACATTACATCATGGTGGTGGGGAGGATAGGAGAGTATGTTATTTTTATTATCCTCATACTGTAGCTTCCCTGCCTTAAAAGAGTAACTTGGACAACCCCTTTCAATGATAATATTAAGGCTGACAGATGTATACAGCTCCCACTGAAATCATTACTATCTGTATGTAAGTAGCTCCCCTAGTGGTGTCGAGGCTTGCTGCATTTATCTCATGGAAAAGCAGAGGAAAGATTTTCCAGGGGGACCTGTTATAAAACATGAAATAAGTATCCAGTTCACAAAGACCGCTATAAAGTGGGAGAAAGAAATGAGAAGTTTATGAACATCATGGACGTCACTCTGCCCCATGTGTCTTTACCTCTATTCGTTGGTCTTGATATGCAGATAAACAATACGCATATAGGCTTTTCAGCTTACCTGTTGTCCTATATCTGGAGGTTGGTTGGGTAAAGCAACTCGTGTTATTCCTGGAAGATCGAGCAATGTCAGGTCTGGGACATTTGGAGACTCTACTTCAAGGGTGATGAGCTCTTCACTGATTCCATTACCAGCACCAGCAATGTGATCTTGGGCTAGAAGACAATATGATCTTGGTAAGACATCAAAGGTAGATGACATCAAATATTTTCTTTATAGCTACAGACTGACTTTCATTGAAGAGACTGTATATGAGCAGTGTATGGAGGCCTATTGACAGGCAATGCTCCATGGGAAAATATATGGAAATTAGCTCATATAGCCCAAACCAGACATCCATCTGCAGAGAGCTGCTTCAGGATTCCTAACCCTCATCAGTAATGGTACCATTTAGCTGAATGAGATGTCTTAGACACAGCTGGAGGGAGGTACATATAAGTAATATAATGTTGGTCATGATAGTAGCCACGTGGTTTGCTACCCAACTAGACACAAGGGTCAGTCTGCACTGCTGATATAGGATTCCGTTTATATTGAGTCAAAGATGTATGTTTGACCTGTAGCTTCTAGGTTCTCATGAAAAATCAGTTACAGGGCCCACACTGGCCATGCACCATTTTTAATACTGATGTCTTCCGAATGGCCCTTTAACTCCTCTGATGCCATGGTCCAGTTGTGATTGTTCCCTGCACCCTCAATGTCTACCTCTCAGGCTGAAGTCTATCAGATAATGATATGGACATTTCATGGCTGCCAGTGGCGTAGCTATAGGGGTCGCAGCGGTCGCAATTGCGACCGGGCCCCTAAGTCAGGGGGGCCCACGGGGCCCCCTCAGCCAGGAGAACGCGGCCCGCAGCTGATATCAGTTTTAACTGCGTGAAACCAGATTCACATGGGGCGGAGGCGGGGCAGAGGCGAGGCCCTGCGTGACGTGCTCTGTGCAGGGCAGGCTAAGTAGGAGGAGGGAGGGGGAGCGGCTTCAGTTGAGGTCAGAAGACGAAAGAGGAAGCTGTGTGCAGCCGCCGGTGTTCCGGAATTTTCTGCTACCCGGAAAATTTTGCTACCCACGTCACTTCCGGTAGTGACGTGGGAGGTGTGTCACCTACCTCGGCTCCTCATTGGCTCTGCCGGGGGTTGGTGGCGCAGGCGCAGAGGATTCCCAAGTAGCGTGAACGCGCCGAAGGTAGCAGAAAATTCCGGGCCACTGCGCATGCGCGAAAAAGACGGCCGAACGTAGCAGAAAATTCCGGCTTCGCGCGTGCGCAGTGGGCCGGAATTTTCTGCTACCTTCGGCTCCTACTGCGCCTGCGCCGAGCCGTCTTGTTCAGCAAGCAGAAGGTAGCAGAAGATTCCGGCTTCGCGCATGCGCAGTGGGCCGGAATTTTTTGCTACCTTCGGCTTCTACTGCACCTGCGCCGAACCATCTTGTTTAGCAAGCGGAAGGTAGCAGAAGATTCCGGTCTACTGCGCATGCACGAAGCCGGAATTTTCTGCTACCTTCGGCCCCTACTGCGCCTGCGCCCAGGACCAATAACATTTGAACTACTCTAGGTGTGCATGCGCCGTGGCCTGTCATTTTAACCTCAGTACAGAAAGCGAGCCTGTTATACTCGCGCTTGCGCATGGACATGTACAAATTTGAAAACCATTTAATTGACTCGGCGCTACTGCGCCTGCGCCAAGTCGTCTTTTTGGCGCAGGCGCAGTAGCGCCGAGTCAGTTAAATGGTTTTCAAATTTGTACATGTCCATGCGCAAGCGCGAGTATAACAGGCTCGCTTTCTGTACTGAGGTTAAAATGACAGGCCACGGCGCATGCACGCCTAGAGTAGTTCAAATGTTATTGGTCCTGGGCGCAGGCGCAGTAGGGGCCGAAGGTAGCAGAAAATTCCGGCTTCGTGCATGCGCAGTAGACCGGAATCTTCTGCTACCTTCTGCTTGCTGAACAAGACGGCTCGGCGCAGGCGCAGTAGGAGCCGAAGGTAGCAGAAAATTCCGGCCCACTGCGCACGCGCGAAGCCGGAATTTTCTGCTACGTTCGGCCGTCTTTTTCGCGCATGCGCAGTGGCCCGGAATTTTCTGCTACCTTCGGCGCGTTCACGCTACTTGGGAATCCTCTGCGCCTGCGCCACCAACCCCCGGCAGAGCCAATGAGGAGCCGAGGTAGGTGACACACCTCCCACGTCACTACCGGAAGTGACGTGGGTAGCAAAATTTTCCGGGTAGCAGAAAATTCCGGAACACCGGTACTGACTGACTCCGCCTCCTCTCCTGGCTGACTCCGCCTCCTCTCCTGGCTGAGAGCTCCCCTCCTCGGCTCCTCCTATCCTGAGCCTGCGAGTGCGACTGCCTGCCAGACTGTCTGCTGTGCTGAGGTGAGCGTGGCTGGCTGGACCATCCGACCGGACCAGGGTCCTGGTAGTCCGGTCCAGACCAGTTAAAGTGTGTGTCTGTGAACTGTGATTGTCCCTGAGTGAGTGAGTCCGGTCCGGGGGCCCTAACCTGCCTGGTGGGAGCGCCGGTGGCGGTGACATAGTCAGTGATAACTAAGCCAGCAGCCCCAGACCAGACCAGTCAATACCCGCTCCTTTAGGAAAAAACAAATCAGTACTCTCATCAAATGTGACTGCAGGCAGCACAGCAGCAGGCCAGAAGCGATCGATCAGCCAGGATTAATGTGCACAGCCTGGGTGGGAGGCCCCCCTTACCCTGGCCTTAGGCAAGTGACAAACTGCCCCCCCCCCCCTCAATCAGAGGCAAGTGACAAACTCAGCTCTGCTACATCTACAATGAGCAACTACAACAAATGTAATGCCAAACTGCAGTTCCTCTATGTGATTGTGATGCCTTGGATAGCTTCCACTGGACCCACAGCCTGTGGGTCCAGTGGAAGCTATCCAAGGCATCACATAGAGGAACTGCAGTTTGGCATTACATTTGTTGTAGTTGCTCATTGTAGATGTAGCAGAGCTGAGTTTGTCACTTGCATAAGAATGAGGGGGGCAGTTTGTCACTTGCCTAAGGGAGGCCTCCCACTGTGCACATTAATCCTGGATGATCGATCGCTGCTGCTCTCACATCTGATGAGAGATTTCCTAAGGGGGTATTGACTGGTATTAGGGACGGGCTGGTGGATGAGGGCAGCCACTCAGTCCTGCCTATGGATCACACAGTGTGCACTTAGTTATGCCCAGGCCCCATGCCAGGGGGTCCCTGATGTATTAACTGACCAATAACATGGAGATCCCAGTGCCAGCTGCCTTGCTGGTGGACGATTGGCATATACTTCTGCTGTGGGTCACAGCAGAAGTATATGCCAATCGTCCACCAGCAAGGCAGCTGGCACTGGGATCTCCATGTTATTGGTCAGTTAATACATCAGGGATGTATTAACTGGCGGCGTGATAAACTGGGTGTGGAGCACAATCCTGTTAGTTTAGCTTGAACATGGTGGGTGTGCAGGGGTCTGGTGGTGTTAGGAAACGGTATTGAGGGTAGGGGGGCCCCAAATTGAACTCTTGCACCAGGGCCCATGAGCCTATAGCTACGCCCCTGATGGCTGCTGCTGGACCATCGTTACCTTTCCGAACTTCTTTTTCCACCTGCCCTGGAGATTTCACTACCACTTCCTGCTTTAGATAGCTTATTTTGCCTTTTGCATGGGGAATTCTTCTTAGATTTTTTCAATTTTAGGACCAGGGGGCATCTTGTCACAATACCTATAGGAAAGATCAGAAATGATTATATCAATAGTAGTAGCCAATACATTTTATAATATCAAATTATTCCTATATATTATATGAAAATGCATGATTTTTATCTAAAACCTATGTATTACATAACACATGGTAAGTTTATTATGCTGCCCTTGTGTTTAGTGTTGGGTGCGAAAATTCGAATCGCAAATATTTTTTGTGAATATAGCAACTTCGAGAATTTGCGAATATTTAGAATATAGTGATATAAATTCGTAATTTCAATTATTCTAGATTTTTTTTTTCAGCAGTAACCTCCCTTCTTGCTTGTGGGCCAATAAGAAGGCAGCAATGTCTTTGTCTGAGCTTAGCAACAGCCCTAGCAACCAATAGGAAAGTTGCCTACCCCTTACTATATAAGAACCCCCCCAGCAGCCCTTGTTTGCAGTATTTTGCAGGTCTGAGAGAGAGAGAGCAGTGTCATTACTGTGCTCTGTGCTTTCCTGTGTCATTACATTAGATAGTTATTTAGCTCATATATATAATACAGATAGTGGGAGATGTCAGTGTAGGTTAGATAGTGATCTAGTGTAGCTGATAGGTTCTGCTGTCCGTACATACATGCTACATACATAGGGCTATGGATGTCAAAAGTTCACAATACTTAGTGCACCAATCACTAATATGTAGTCAGACCTGTTAAAATGTGAAGTTGCCCGTATTGCGCCAAATATTCACATCATTCGTGCCGATTTCGCAATAGCGAATATATTGGAGCACTCTATCTGCATATAAAGCTATTCTAATGTTCTGCTGTGCCAATCATTTTCTCCAGTCTAAGGAACCTCTAGTAGCTTGAAAAATGTAGCTATAGTGACCCACGCCTGTATTGCGCGCGCATTGCGTGAATATTGCCGATTTTCGTGATCAAGAAAATAATAGCGAATATATGACGAATATTCTACAAATTATTTGCGAAATATTGCTTAATTCTAGAATTTGTGATCTCCAGTCATTATTTTATGATGCGCATATTTTTTGCGCAATACATGCAACTTCACATTTTCTCAGGTCTCAGTAGATATTACTGATTGGTGCACTAAGTATTGTTGTGACATCACAGCACCATGTCTGTAGCATGTATGTATGGACAGCAGAGAAACAGTAATCCCTATCACACTACCTAACACCTTGCACTGGAACCTATCAGCTACACTATATCACTATCTAACCTACACTGACTATCTCCCACTAACTATCTGTATTATACAGTATATATGAGCTACTGTAACTAACTATCTAATGTAATTGGATAAGGAATAGGATCCAGATGAAAGCACAGAGCGCAGCAATGTCACTGCTCTCTCTCTCTCAGAACTGCAAAATACTGCAGAAAATGGCTGCTGGGGAGGTTCTTATATAGTAAGGGGTAGGCAACTTTCCTATTGGTTGCTAGGGATGTTGCTAAGCTCTGACAAAGACATTGCTGCCTTCTCATTGGGCCACAAGCAAGAAGGGAGGTTACTGATGAAAAAAAATTACGAACGCGATTACGAATATATATCACTATATTATACATCTTTGCGAATTCTCGAAGTGCCGATATTCACGATAAAAATATGTGAATAGAATATTCGCGATCAACACTATCTAGTGTGGCAGTCTGGTCATGTTCCACCCTCAACTCTGGGTAGTCCCTGACTACGTTTCTGAATGATTCATGGCTTGACGCCTTCTGCCTGCCTTCATGTTGTTAAACTTCGCTTAGTTCCTGACCCTGCCATTCCCTGCATCGAAGTCCAGATCCTAATACAGAGTTTAAGGGGTAAATACCAGGGAACCCCTTAGACTCCACACCTTGGTTTAGCCAGCTTTGAGGATCCACTGATACCACTTTCTCTGGTGGTTGAACCATAACAGTACTTGTATACTGGAGGTCCACAGAAGGTTTCTCCTGTGCCCCACATTTGAAATGGATGCTTAGATGGTGGAGAATGGGAGTCAATAGGATCAGACTGGGGAAAAAAAACAACCAGTCTAATACATTTTGTTAACGGCCCTTATAGCTGCTTCTCTCACTGCAGGCAAAGTCTTGTAAACAGTTCCTGAGGATGTTTGTACATAATTACCGGCAGGAGTGGTCCGCCGTAGTGCGGGGGCCTGTTTCGCAGACCTATGTCTACGGTCAGTCTTCCACGTTGGGTGGACTAGGTTTAAGCAGAGAAGGGCAAAATGATTTCCTAATCGAAACCTCGAAAAGGTGGCATTGTCCTTTAAAGCTCTACTTACTATTAGACCTCATGCACATGACCGTGCCGTTTTTTTTGCGGTCCGCAAACCGCGGATCCGCAAAAAACGGAAGCCGTCCATGTGCAATTTGCGGAACAGAACGGGCGTCCCATTGTAGAAATGCCTATTCTTGTCCGCAAAACGGACAAGAATAGGACATGCTATATTTTTTTTGTCGGGCCACGGAACGGTGCAACGGATGCGAACAGCACATGGAGTGCTGTCCGCATCTTTTGCGGCCCCATTGAAGTGAAAGGGTCCGCACCCGAGCTGCAAAAAACTGTGGCTCGGATGCGGACCACAAAAACGGTCGTGTGCATGAGGCCTTAAAGTCAGGAGATAAAGGGCGATGCATTATAGCTCTACGGCAGTTCTCTGTCATAGAAAAATTGCAAATTATAAGTCTGCAACAAATTTTGCAACTTTTTCGTTTTCTCTGACGCTCTTGTCACTTTTTCAAAAAGTGATTAAGGCATTCCGCTACGTTAATGTAACGCTATAGACACGCTAAGCATAAACAAGAGCTTTTCTGCCTTTAAGCTCGGGCCGGGCGCGGGCGCGGGACGTGGATGATGAAGCTGCAGGCAGTAAGTGGGGTGAGGCGTGAGGTCCGGAGCAGAGAGCTCAGCCTCTACAAATTATAAGACTGAGGGGTGCCGCCGGGTAGGAATGGGGCCTGGGAGATAGCAGCAGCCAGCTTACCGGTCTTCAGAGCAGCCCTCCTGTCCTGACTGATGTGCCAATGAAGGGCCACTCCTGCTACAGGCTGGTAGGCAGACAGGGCCAGGGGCCCAGGACCTAGTTGCTGCTAGTCTGTGTACAAAGTGGCCAGTTTCTACTGGTTTTTCCATGATTGTGCTGGCCTGGGTTCTAGGTTCTAGTCACTGTGTGAGTGACACTGCTGTAATGTGGCTGCACAGCATGTCACCTCAGTTTTGGGGGCACACTGCCACTACCTTGCCTTCAGATGTATCTCTGTTTTAGAATTGACTTAAAGTGTCAACTACATTCACATGGCTGTGATGCCACTGGGCTTTTGGATCCATGCCTCTGCCCCTTAAAAGATAGGACATGTCCTGTCTTTGGCCACATCTTGTGGAACGCAGACCCATTGAAGTCAATGGGTCCGCATCCGCACCATGATGTTGTGTTCACACAGTTGGTGCTTTGCAGATCTGTGCTTTTTTCAATGCAAAGCACGGGCATGGCAGCGCCATAGCCATGTGAACGTAGCAGCCTAACTTTAAGTCAATTATCCCTTTAAAAAGGGGTTGTCTCATCATAGACAATGGGGGCATATCGCTAGGATATCCCCCCATTGTCTTATAGGTGCGGGTCCCACCACTGGGACCCTTTCTATATCGAGAACGGAGCCCTGCAAGGTGGTGGCTGGAGGAGTCCGGTCCAGCCACCACCAAGGGGGCTCCCCATAGAAGTGATATGGGAGCGCACCACGCATGACCGGCCACCGCTCCAATTCACTTCTATGGGCTCGACAGGACAATCCCAGGTAAGCCAGGAAGCCAGGACAATCCCAGGTAATGGGCCACAAAAGGGGCAAATCCTGCTGCCTAAGATCCCCACCCCAAAATTTACATTTTTACCATGGAAATGTTGGCAAGTATACCTGAGGCCCCTGATGTCCTATTTTGTTAAGGTGCCTTCTTCACATGAGGGTGGCCTTATTGGCACACACACTTTCTTCCTGCCCCATCTGCATTTAAAGTACAGCAGGAGGTATGTGCTTTATGGCAGTAGCAATGAATGGGAGTCAAGTGAAGGAAAGATGTCCATAGAGTAATAGTGTCCACGAAGTGATGGAGTGATGGAGTACAGCCCCATCCAACAGAGACCAGGGAGTGACGGGTGAGCCGTATACAGACCCTGAGGCTATGATCAGGTCAAGCTTATATCCTCCATTCAAAGGGGTTGTGTCACAAAGCATATTCTACATTTTTCAAACCAGCACCTGGATCTAAATACTTTTTCAATTGCATGAAAAATTTAGTATGGCCACTGAGCTATTCAATAAAATGTATCTGTATAGCGCCACCTGCTGTTTGCTCTTTTCCTTCCTTCCATGGTCACACATACTCAGTTTAAGGGCTCCTGCACACGACGTTATCCATTTTTGCAGTCCGCAAATCCGCAAAACAGTGATCCCTACCGAGTGCTTGCCTTTTTCTACTGCAGAAATGTCCTATCCTTGTCCACCAAACATGTTCTATATTTTTGCGGGGCCACAGAATGGATATATGGATGTGGAGAGCACAGGGGGGTGCTGTCTGCATCTTTTGTGCCTACATTGAGATGAATGGGTCCACATGCAGATCGGATGTGGACAGAAAATACGGCCATGTGCATGAGTCCTAAATCTGTTCTGTTAGAAGCTGTGGTAGTTACAGGGAGAGAGCTGCTGTAGAAAGGGCACGCCCCCTGAGCTGCCAGGTGAAGATAATCTGGCAGAGCAATTGAAGCAGTGAATGGGGAGATCTCTGGATCCATGTGAGGTACAGGGCTGGTTTTAGCTTTATAGAAAGGTATTGTCATATGCTATATGATGTCTGATTTACCTCTTTAATGCATATGCTAGGAAAAGCATACAATGAATATGCTGGAGGCATCCAATGGACACCATACAGTTGCATCCGTCATCTAGGTGGTTCCATTAAAATAAATGGAATATCACATAAGTTTATTACTGGATACTACTGTATGGAATGGCATAGTATGCTATTGTTGAAGTATACCGACATATACTGGCCCAACAGAGGCCAAAAGGACTCTTGGCTGCCTTCAGACTAATATAATCCTATAGACATACTAATCGTGATCATCTAGAGCTTTTCCGGCCTGCAGCCTTCCTCCTAATGCTTCCTCCTGCTCCATAAATGTTAGACCTAGATTTACGGTTATGAATAAGCCACACATGACTAAGTCCTCACCGCTGCCCCTGGGAAGATTAACCCCAGACAGAGCCTCCAAAACCGAACTTTTCCCAGAACTCTGATCTCCAATCACAGCGATCGCCGGTAATCCCAGATCCTTCTCCACGCCCAATGACCTCAACGAGTCAATGAGATCAATACATGGACGGATCTTGTACTCATACTGTTGTCCTAGGACGTTGTCTGGTTGTACCTTTTAATGGAAAATAAAATTAACAGAGATTATTTTTGTGATACATTCTTGAGACCCACCAACTTTCTGACAAATTCATGACAAAGTTTTTGTGTTCTGCCTTTCATGGTGTTGTCAGAACCTTCGCTAACAGACATACTGTACCTCCCAACATATGAATTCTTGTTCACGGGACATATGAAACCCAACCCCTGATCTGTCGAGGCACACCAATTTTGGGACATATTTGCACATGACCTACCCCTTTTAGATTGGGGCAGTTGAAAGGTATGGCTAAAGGTTGTAAATAGGTGTTAGCCATAGGACTCCCAAATGCAATGCCAAAAACAGTGCCTGTCAAAGTGTCAGTCATAAGTCCCAGTCACATGCCATCCAAAAGTGTATGCTACATGCCCTTCACAGACCACGCAACCACATGGCCTAAAAAATGTCTGCCACCTGCTCTTCCCAATCTATGTGAGATATTCACGCTATCCACATGTCTCTAAACTTGAGTAGCTGGTGATACCTATTCTTTCGGCCAGGGCAAAGATTCAGTTTGTTGTCCTAGCAATGAGTCAGAATGATCTGTTGGTGTCCTACCCCCTACACGTGCCCCACCCAGCCCCCACACTTAGTTACCGAGTGATAATGCTACCTTCTCTCAGCACCAATTGTGTCTTCAGGAGAGTACAGTAACCACTACAGTTTTCTATGACTTTTTGGAACAATCATACTGAATTCGAGACACTTTGGAGACATGTGACTATAAATATGGAACAAATGTAATGCCCCAGAGGTACATTACCACTTTTACACCTAGCCACTATCTCCTATGGATAACCACATGTCATTCTATGTATTTATTTCCAGGTCCTGCAAAATGGGTATTCATATTTCTTGTTATATAACTGTTCAAGTGTAATGTGCCTGGTTCACCAGCAGGTGGCAGCATCAATGCCAGGGCTATTTTACCTATAATGGAACCTTCTTTCCATTCTTTTAGCTTTATTCAAGTTTAGCTAGTTAGAAGTGAGAATATAGTACCCCCTGCTAGGGGAAGGCAGCAGGAACCCGTCCCTGCTGGACAAGCCCTGCTTAGGCCAGCTAGAGCACCTTCAGCTCTGCTGAATATTGAGGCCAAAGCCTGAAGCCTCTGGAGCCAGGAGGAGAAAGATCCCTGGATACAACTAGAGACAGAGCAGATTACAAAGATAAGTAAAGCAGAAAGGAAAAGATTCCTAATTAATCCTGTCAGCACAGCGAGCCAGAAAGCAACAGAAGTGGCGGAGAGGAGTTTGCCTGCCACAGTTCAGTTAATGCCAAAACCTGCTGAAAAACCAAGACAAATCCTGTAAATCTTTTGGAGAAAGGTTTATACAAGTAAAGCTGTTATCAATTTCATCACAAGGTCTGGACTCAATTTATTGCATCATTCCTTTCATCAACTATCCCTTTTTCTGCAACAGGCGACAATGCCTTGGGTTCCAGGGTATCCAGGTAGGAGCACCGTCCCACGTGCAACACCATTAGGGACATTCAGGCCACTCTACACCACTCTGGCATTCCTACACTGGGTACCACAATATCAATAAAAGGGGCCCTGTGCCCTTGTTGCTTCATTGCAACTGGTGTCATGACAAAACTACTGACTTTTTCCCTCTTAAAGGGACCCCTAGCGTCACCTCAACGCTGCACAAACACCATAAAACTAAAATATTGAGGTGAGACTATGTGTTAACGTGCCTCTATAAATATATGTAGTGAATGCACAGAGGTCCTTACCGTTGTGCCTTGAACGTCTAATACCTCAGTGGAGGAACCTAAAAAAGCACATAAAGTTCAAAATCCATTCAAATGTATAACATGAGCAACAAACATATTCAATAAGAGTATCCTACAAAGAAATGTACCTTCATTAGCTACCGCCACTTGTGAGGGTGTCTCTGTAGCTGGTGGTAAGTTCTCCTCTGATGTAGTAGATACTGGTGTTGGAAGGCTTTGGTTTTGGTCTGAGGCTGTTAAGTTTGCACTAGTCAATTCAAATACAGATGGTGACGCAGTCTTTGGTGCACCAGAGGCATCTCGCTTGCCAGAACAAAAGCCAGATGCTTCGCCATTACTCTGCATTTTGACGTCTAAAAAAACAAAACATCAACTGATTATAGAGTAAGAAAGGATCATAAAAAACATCAAAAAATTGCAGTGTCCAACATATGTGTGTAAATGGGTCACACATATGTGGGTATATATATATACATGTGTTTATTTGCATTGTATGGTATTTCCTTTTATCAGACTGGCAATGTCATTTACACCCACTCGCCCATAGGTGGTGCTGGCACCACATAATACATATAGCTTGGGAGTGTCTAGACAGGAAGTTAGTAGTTAGTGAGAGGAGGAGAAGCAAGTTCATGGAGGAGAGGAACAGGCATCGTCCAACATGTAGTCTTCTCCTTGGTCATGGCCAGGCTAGGGGAGTACACCTAACATTTATCTACAGCAGTGAAACACAAGGCAGTAGGTCTATGTCTGGATATGGGGAGAGACTAGTGAGAGTAACAGCTAAACTCAGCTTATGGACCTCATCAGCACAAGTGTCTGAGAGCAACTTTCCGCTGGCACTGCGAGGATGTTTGTGGCCGGAACTGTGCGGTGCTTCTGGCACTGCAGGGGTTTATGTGGCTGGAACTGTGGGTGCTGCTGGCACTGCTGGGATGTGTGTGGCTGGAATTGGGGGGTCTGCTGGCACTGCGGGGGTGTTTGTGGCTGGAACTGTGGTTGCTGCTGGCACTGCGGGGGTGTTTGTGGCTGGAATTGTGGGGTCTGCTGGCACAGCGGGGGTGGGTGTATCTGGAACTGTGGGGGCTGCTAGCATTGAGGGGGCTGAGGGCACTGTGGGAAGGTTGTTTGGAACTGGGGGGCTGATGTCACTGTGGGGGGCTGCTGGCACTATGCGGGGTTGCTGTCTCTGGGGGTGATTATGGCACTTGGGGGGATTATGGCTCATATAGGATTAATTTTTTTAATCATTTTATTATTAGGGTCGTCCCAAAAAATATATATATTTTTTGAATTTCTATAAAGTTCTGCGGTGGGCAAGCACCAAACTATATTTTAAATAGTAAGTATTAAAATTAAAAACATTTTTGTTGATATATGAGGAAATAGTGCTCTAAATAAGTTCCTTTAACGTTATCTGCATTTTGTCTGGTATTCTGTTGCATACAGATGTCCTCAAAGAAGACAAGCATCGATTGGAAAAACCCACCCAGAAGGCGCCGCCGTATCCAGTGGCCGGTAAGTATAAAATCAACACTTGGAGTTTGTACTTTGTTGCATTAATCAGTATGTGCTCTTATTATAGATTTCTTCATCCTCATCAGCGGAGGGCTCTCCAGCTGTGGCCGGCTCATCTGCCGGGGGCTCGCTCACCAGTGCTGGAATCGCCAGCGTCCAGGGGAGGTGGACCAAGCCCGGACCGGGGCTGTCAAGAAGTAAGTATATCTAATAAAATGTTTTATTTAAATACATTCTGTTTAAAACATTTTTTGTTTTTGTTTCAGCAATCTGCACTTAGAGCCGCCAGCGAGGATCCCCCAGTCGCCTCCAGAGTCCGCGGGAATGAGCGTGGCGGTCGTAGACGTGTAAGTCTTGAATTAAGTAGTTTTAATTTGCATTTTGTATTAGGATTTACATTTAATTTTGTATTTCCTTTTTTTCAGGGTTCCAGAGGTTCCACCAGGGAAGATGAGGAGTTTGGGGTTCCTACCATAGATAACCTGCTCCTCATCCAACTGGTGGAGGCGCGTCCATCATTATGGGACCACTCCGACCGCCACCACGCTGATCATCATCGGACCCAGCGGCTCTGGAGGGACATCTGTGCGGAAATTTTTGAGACCTGGGGGGATTTTAATGCGGTGGCTCAGGAGAAATATGGCAAGTAAAACAATATGTATTTTAATACATTAATATTGTTCTTTTCCTTACATCATGCTGATTTTATTTTGTATGTTTTTTTTCTATAGTCAAACTGGTTACAACGCGTTGATCTATCCGGGACCGCTTCAGGAGGGATTTTAACAAGGAGGTTCAGGCCCCGAGTGGCGGCAGCCATATGGCGGCCCTGGGGTTCCTACGAAAGGCGATGGCACCAAGAAGGTAAATATTTTTAACAACTGTAAAAAAAAAAATTTGTAAAGGGGCTGTCTGAGACAGCGGAATGTATGGCTCCCCTGTTTTGGACAGCCCCCTATGGTATACGGTAGACATAGCATAGAACATGGATGTTTTATTTAAAGAACAATTCCTAACTTTCCTTATTTTTTTTTCCTACAGAAGTGCCAGCAGCACTCAGGAGCCTGAACAACCTTCTGAGGCGGAACTGGAATAGATCGCTCAGGATAATCCGGGTCCCTTACCGGATCCCTCCGCTCAACAGAGGCTCTTCGGTTTTCGACAAAATTTGAGAGCCCTGGTGAGCGGACAGACATCCGGTAGGCCAAATCAAACTGATTATGTGAACCTTGTAGAGGTCGTTTCCGACGCTCTGGAAGGTTTTGCCAAACATCAGATGGAGTTTGGTGCTGACTTGATTCGTCGCTGGGAGGGGGCGGAGTCGGTGATTCAACGCAGCCCAAACTACCATTATGGGCTAAGCCTAATCAGTTTGATAGACTCAATGACGCCCGAGCAGTTGCATGAGTTTAAGATCATGCTAGAGAACGGGTCATGGGAAATTATGCACCACCCCCAACCCCCCCCCCCACCCCCATCCCACACCTACCCCCAACCCCCCCCACCCCCATCCCACACCTACCCCCCATCCCACACCAGTGGCCAGTACCGCCAATCTTTTCCTTCCCACCCCCCCCAGCATGTGTTTCCTTCTGTTTCTTATTCTTCTCCTGCCCAGTATTTTCCTACTACTTCTTTTCAAACTCCCTCCACCTCTACACATGCTCGGGTGCCCTCCTCCTCAGACCCTTCCTTTCTCCACACCCCACAATTACGCCCTGCATCCTTTCCTGTGGCCCGTAGTTTAATCTCAGTAGATCGCCAGGACAGGGGGGCTACCATTGCCAGCCCCAGACCATCAAGCCCACGACAGTCCACCTCCCCTCACCGTTATGAACAATTGTAAATAAAATTAATGTTTATATATTTTTTGTTTTTTTATTGTTTAAAAAATAAAACTTTTTTTTATAGTTTACTACACTGTGTCTGTGTTTTTATTGTCCTGTACCGGGAACCTTGGCACTACAGCTGTGTTGAAATTAAAACTACCCTAGTCTCACTACTGTGCGTTTATTATAACACCCTTGGTAGTTTTTATTTCAAAACAGCATTAGTGCCAATGTCGTAAGATCCATTAACATGACCATCAATAATCAGCTATCTTTTGGCTCTTTATTGATCGTAGACCCTATGATTGGCACATGAACAGCAAATGCTTGTTCATTGTTCAATCTTGTTCCCTTTCATATGAGCCCTTGTGGGAGTCACGGTCCATCAGCATCATCAGGAATTCATTAATAAAGTGTAATGTTACAGTTTAATGATTTCCCGATGACGCTCTGACATAACTAGTGTGATTACCACAAGGGACACACAAGGGACATACAGTTTTTAAAGGGGTATTCACATAGACAATGGGGGGATTTTGCTTGAATATGCCCCCATTGTCTGATAGGTGTGGGTAACACTGGTAGGACCCACACCTATATCGAGAACGGAGCGGGGAGCACTGTTGCTGGAGGACAAGAAATTTCCTGTGGTACGTCCACCACCAAGCGCTAATCCCCGCCTCTCCCATAGAAATGAATGGAGGGCGGCAGCGCACTGCGCCCTTATCCACTTTCTTGGCTCCGTTCACAATATATGTGAGGGTATCAGCGGTGGGACCCGCACCTATAAGACAATGTGGGCATATCTTAGTGGGCCTACTGCTACTCTCAACATTTGTACCTTACGGTGCTGGCGTCACGAACCATGGGCCCAGCCGCAAAAGCACCTAACACCAATTACCAAGGGCACCTCAACCAACATCTGGCTGGTATTCCCTGCAACCGAGAGTGCCCCGGGGGATTTTGTGCTGTCTTCCCATCCACTGTACGCCAGCCCAGGGAGGCATCTGCTAACCGTGAGTACATGAACATTTGCACCCATCGGCCCACTATGAGCCTCACGTGTTTCCCCTGTGGTTTGGTATGCTACAAAAGAGTCTACATACCGTCATTGCTAAAAGAAAATGTGGTGGACACCAGCCCAAGATGACAACATCCCTCTCTGTTATGGCTTGTATTGTCTAGAATCTAGATCAATACCATCATCCAAGCTATTAAGTATGTATGTAGATATACTGTATATGAAGATGTGATTTGGATCCACACAATTCGGGTCAGATTGGCCTACTGAAATAATGGGTCACAAAGGTCAAGCAGAAAACGACCCCATTTGGAGGAGATTTGGTACGATCACTTGCCACTAGTGTCTATTTCTGTTGAGTCACATATAACCTATTAGATCTTATTGATGATACGTCCTTTGTGTGAAAATAGTAAGTGGACATGCGTAACGATGCCTCAGAACTTGGCTTCACCTATAGCAGTCGCCTTTCCTATGTACTGACCGTGTCTCATGGTGATCGGTTTCTAACATAGTACATAGGGCTGGTATTAGACCAGCAGATGGGGCTGCCGATTGTCGTGAGGGAAGCGTTCCTTGCCGGCAATCTTTTGCTCATTAGTGGAGGAGACTGCTGCTATTACATGCAGCGAGCGGTCTCCTCCACAGTAGCCATCGCTTGTCCTCATTCAGAATCATTATTTTCCAATCTGCCGCCGGCAAACGATGACTTTACAAATTGCAATTGCCCGATGCTGCAGGGGACAACAAGACCAATGTGCGAATAGCAACCTTGATAAATGACCCCCATAATGCCTTTGGTCTAATAGGTGCTATTAAGTGACATGCGCCTAAATTATTAAGAAGCGGATGCCTGTTATTAAATCAGGGGCATTTTTGACCCTCTGTGCACCGGAAACTCAAATCTATGCCACCCAGGTGGTAGCACAGACTTGAGATATAACTGTTTTTTAGCCGGCTATAGCCGGTTTTTAGCGTAGATTATGAAACATTCATCAAATTACTCAGGCTCTGCCCATTTTCTTGCCATTTAGAAAAGTGCCAAGAAACTCAAAAAGTCCCAAATTAAGGAGCAAACATCATTTGTATGTAGCGCTCGTAATGATGGGGAACGGTAATCGTTACGCCCCCCCCCCCGTCATTGAACCCTTCAGATGCCGCATTCATTAGCATAGCGATATGCCCCCTGAGTTGAGAATAACCCTTTAAGTCTTTCTTTCACAATAGTGGTGGCCCCTTAGAGCCTAGTGATGCTCCCTAGTGCTATCCCACACAATGGGATGCATTTTTTGTCCCCCAACCAGTATGATGACCCCTTAGCACCCACTTCACAGCAGGATGCCCCTGATTTGTACACCCACCCAGTATGATGTCCCCTTAGTCCTCCCACATTCTAGGATTTCCCCCTTAAGTGCCCTTTCACAGTATGATGTCCCTATGTGCCCCCACACAATATGATGCCCCATAAGTGCCTCACGCAATTTATGATACCCTCATAAGTGCCCACGCAAAGTATAATGACCCTAAAAGTGCCCCACAGTATGATGCCCTCATAAGTGCCCCACACAGAGTATGATGCCCTCCTAAGTGCCCTTACAGAGCATGATGCTCCTCTAAGTACCCCAACAAAGTATGATGCCCCCGCCCCCTAACTGCACCCACAGAGCATTTTGCGCTTCTAAACTCCCCGACACAATATGGTGACCCCCACACAGTATGATGTCCCCATAAGTTCCCCGAACAGTATTATGTCCCTTAAATGCCCATACACAGTATGATGCCCTTTAAGTGCCCCACATACAGTATGATGCCCCCAAAAATGCCACCCCACAGTAAGATGCCCTCATAAGAGCTCCCCACAGTATGATGCCCCTAAAGTGCTCCAAGTACAACATGATGCCCCTAGAAGTGCCCACCCCACAGTATATTGGACCCATAAGTGCTTCCCACAGTATGATGCTCTTATAAGGGCCCCACACAGTATGATTAATGCCGTAAGGGCCCCACACAATATGATGCTTCCCTAAGGGCACCCACACAGTGCGATGCACCCTTATTGCCCCCATACAGTATGATGCTTCCATAAGTTACACCCACACAGTATGATTAATGCCGTAAGGGCCCCACACAATATGATGCAAACAGTGCGATGCACCCTTATTTGCCCCCATACAGTATGATGATTCCATAAGTTACACCCACACAGTATGATGCCCCCTAAGTGCCAAAACAGAGAATGAAACCCTCATAAGTGTCCAACACAGAGTAGGATGCTCCCTCAAAGGGATCCTGCCACCATGAAAATGCAGTGTAATCTGCGGGCAGCCTGTCCTAGAGCAGGAGGAGCTGAGCAGACTTACTGTATATATAGTTTTGTGGGAAAAGATTCAGTAAAACCAGTAATTTATCCATTTAAAGTCTTGCTCATTCTGGGCTTTGAAGTCCAAGAGGCGGTCCTATCAGTGATTGACAGCTGACTCTGCATACGCAGTCATAGACGGAAGGCTGTCAATCACTGATAGGACCGCCTCCTGGACTTCACAGCCCAAAACAAGTAAGATTTTAAATGAATACAATTCAGGTTTTACTGAATCTTTTCCCACAAAACTATATATCAGTCTGCTCATCTCCTCCTGCTCTAGGACAGGCTGCCCGCAGATTACACTGCATTTTCATTGCGACAGGTTCCCTTTAATAAGTGAATGCTCACTGAGCCCATATTTCCCACAATCGGGGTGGTCTGCTCCGGTCTTTGAAGCTCATTAGCTCAGGCACTTACATGAGATCTAACAGACAGTGGCAGGCTGATTTTAGGATAGCAGTGGCCCCTTTATCTTCTGGGCCCCTGTGGAGCTGCACAGATTGTACAAAGGGTGATCCCGGTGCAGGCACTTACCTGTGTGGAGAGCTTGGTGTCTTCCTGGAGACTGGCTGTGTATTGAATGTGTTTCTATACGCCTCTCCTTCTGAAGAGATTTGTTTCCAGAGAAATGAAACTGAAACTGACTGAGCACTTCTTAACCTCTTCACTGCCATATCTGGGTCCTGGTTATATTGACGTATTCACACCTTGGGTACAGTTGTCAACATCTGAAATCTGTTTTCTAGGGACACTTTGTAGAGGCATGCTTTATCGGCACGTGGCTTCTTATGTTTGTCATTAAGGCTGGGTTCACATCACGTTTTTCCCATCTGTTTAACGTATACGTTAAACAGATGCCTCAGACTGATATCAGAGTTCCATTGTAAAAAAAAACAAGGCATAAAACGTGATGTGAACCCACCCTCAGGGCTCATGCACACAAATGTATGTTTCCTTTTTGCAAACCGTATGCGGATCCATTTATTTTAATGGGTCTGCTAAAAAAAACAGAAGTTACTCCATGTGCATTTCGTTTCCGTATGTCCGTATTTCCGTTCCGCAAATAAATAGAACATGTCCTATTATTGTCCACATCACGGACAAGGATAGTACTGTTCCGTGCCGCAAAAGAAACAGAATGCATACGGACGTCATCCGTATTTTCTGCGGATCAATTTTTTGCGGACCGCAAAATACATACTGTCGTGTGCATGAGGCCTTAGGCTGGGCAATTTTGCTAAACAAAACCCCTAAACCCCTCTAGATTACTTTCTATTTAAGGATGATTATCGATTTTTCTAAATTATTTTTTATTTAGTTTTTTTTGGTGATAACTTTTATTTGTAGTTTTTAGGGACACCATTTTGGCTTAATATAACTAATTGTTTAACTTTTATTAATTTAAAGGGGACCTGTCATATTGAACATGGTCTCTGAGATGCAGGCAGCAGGTTATAGAGCAGGAGGAGCTGAGCAGATTGATATAGTTCTACAGGAAAATAATCAGTAAAACCTGTAATTTATACATTTATATTCCTGCTCATTCAGGGCTTTGAAGTCCAGGAGGCGGTCCTATCAGTGACTGACAGCGGTCCCTCTATCAGGAGGAGATCCTATCCATGACTGACAGCCTTCCCTCTATGAGGAGGAGGTCCTATCAGTGACTGACAGCCTTCCCTCTATGAGGAGGCGATCCTATCAGTGATTGACAGCCTTCCCTCTATGAGGAGGAGGTCCTATCAGTGACTGACAGCCTTCCCTCTATGAGGAGGAGATCCTATCAGTGACTGACAGCCTTCCCTCTAAGAGAAGGCGGTCCTATCAGTGATTGACAGCCTTCCCTCTATGAGGAGGAGGTCCTATCAGTGATTGACAGCCTTCCCTCTATGAGGAGGAGATCCTATCAGTGACTAACAGCCTTCCCTCTATGAGGAGGAGATCCTATCAGTGACTGACAGTCTTCCCTCTATGAGGAGGAGGTCCTATCAGTGACTGACAGCCTTCCCCCTATGAGGAAGAGATCCTATCAGTGACTGACAGTCTTCCCTCTATGAGGAGGAGATCCTATCAGTGATTGACAGCCTTCCCTCTATGAGGAGGCGATCCTATCAGTGATTGACAGCCTTCCCTTTAAGAGGAGGAGGTCCTATCAGTGACTGACAGCCTTCCCTCTATGAGGAGGCGATCCTATCAGTGATTGACAGCTTTCCCTCTATGAGGAGGAGGTCCTATCAGTGACTGACAGCTGTCCCTCTATGAGGAGGCGATCCTATCAGTGACTGACAGCGGTCCCTCTATGAGGAGGTGGTCCTATCAGTTACTGACAGCTATCCCTCTATGAGGAGGAGATCCTATCAGTGACTGACAGCCTTCCCTCTATGAGGAGGAGATCCTATCAGTGACTGACAGCCTTCCCTCTATAAAGGAGGAGATCCTATCAGTGATTGACAGCTGTCCCTCTATGAGGAGGAGATCCTTTCAGTGACTGACAGATGTCCCTCTATGAGGAGGAGATCCTATCAGTGATTGACAGTGGTGTGCTTCCCCTTACTTATCGGAAAATCCGTATATCAAAAAAGAGGTATAGAGACAGCACATCCTTTTTGTGGAATTTATTCCACATGCAACGTTTCATGCTTGACAAATGCTCTATAGCCGAAACGTTGCATCTGGAATAAATTCCACAAAAAGGACGTGCTGTCTCCATACCTCTTTTTTGTTATACCGCTGTATTGCTGTCCTCAGAATAGCGTGGTGGGGCACAGGAACCAATGGTTCCTGGCCCCCACTGTTCACTCTCATAGACCACAGGTCACTAGGTGGTCACAATGCGGGCAACTCAGGCATCAGACCAGAAGATGCCTGTGGCCTACTTCTCAGACTGAAACAAGGAGCAAAAGTCAGGTAAGTATTTTGTTGTTGTTGTTTTTTTTCTCTTTTGGGGCAATACAGGGTCACTACAAGGGACATTATTACAACTGGGAAAACCACAGGAGGACATTTTAAGTACTGGTGCAATGCAAGGAGGCATTATAACTACTGGGGGCACTACAAGGGGACTATATAACTACTTAGGGCATTATAACTACTAGGTATACTACAGGGGGGAATTTTAAGTACTGGGACATTACAGGGGGCAATATAACTACTGGTGGCACTACAGAGAGGTGATGTAACTACTTGGGGCATTATAGATACTGGGACACTACAGGGGGCATTATAACTACTGGTGAAACTACAGGGGGCATTATAACTGCTGGGAACACCACAGTAGGGAAATTTTAAATACTGATGCAATGCAAGGAGGCATTATAACTACTGGGGGCACTACAAGGGGACCATATAACTACTTGGGGCATTATAACTACTGGGTATACTACAGGGGGGAATTTTAAGTACTGGGACAATACAGGGGGCATTATAACTACTGGTGGCACTGTTGATATAACTACTTGGGACATTATAGCTTCTGGGACACTACAGGGGGCATTATAACTACTGGGGGCACTACAGGGGGGCAAAATGGTGAGGTATTATAACTACTTGGGACACTACAGAGAGATGCTAAAACTATTGGGGTACTACAAGGTGGCATTATAAGTACTGGGGGCATTAATACTAGTAGGGACACAACAGGGGGACATTATAAGCTAGGTCCCAACTGCCTTGCATCCAGCAGGACAGTCCCGACCTTCAAGCTGTGTCCCGTTGTCCCGGGCAGTCTCTGGTGAGCTCTGTTCTCTCCTGTCACTGTGCATTGCAGCCGGTTATTTTCCTACCCGGCGAACTGAGCATGCTCAGTACAAGTGAAGTCCCCACCCACATGTAAAGTTCCCGCCCATTCTCCCCACCCATTATATTTTCCTACTGCTACTGTTCCCGATCTGCTGGATTCATTGTGTCTCCTGCAGTCACATTCAACAATTTAAAACCAGTAGGAACTTACATGTGACTGCAGGAGACACAATGAATCCAGCAGATCGGGAACAGTAGCAGTAGAAAAATATAATGGGTGGGGACTTCACTTGTACTGAGCATGCTCAGTTCAGGGGTAGGAAAATATCTGAGGTAGGAAAAAATCTCAGAACACCGGCATCAGCAGGTCAAGCTCAGCAAGTGAACAGATGTCTTCTGTACTAGGATAATAAGCTCCTGCTCTCCTCCACAGCAGTGACCTTGCATGTACTAGGCAGGGGTCGGCACTATGAGTGTCTGGAGACCATGACTAGGTATTGGGGGAGCGGACAGGGCCCAGCTTGGCTCAGGATCAGTGAAGGACCTGTGTGCGGTGTAGGTGCAGAGAGATGATGGAGTAGCAGTCACGGAACATGCAGAGGTCGGAGGAGGTCAGGCGGGTTGTGAGGGTGCCAGCCTCTCCTCCCTATAACACACCCTGTAAAATCAACATAATCGGCATCATGTCTCTGTTATATTCATTTATTCGTCACCGTATATTAGTGCAGAGACACTTTGGGAGTTAAATCTATGCAGTTATATAGTGACCCACTGCGATTGATAGTAACAGAGAAATGGCACTGATTTACTCATGTATTCATTTATTTATATTGACTTCACCATCGGTGAGATTGTACACTAGAAAAGTATACATACTTCCCAACCGTCCCCGATTCAGCGGGACAGTCTTGGATTTCCGTGGCTGTTCCGTGGTCCCAGAATGGCTGGGGCAGGTCTTGCTCTCAAGAGCGCTGAGGCGAGAGGTGATGATGATTCCTGGGTCCCTGTCCTCTAGTGCTCAGCAGGCACAATGGAATCGCTTTATAGCACCTGCTCTATATACCAAGGGAACTGGGCTAGGTGTTACTTTTTTTTTTTTATCTTATTAAAAATACAGGGGCCAGCACTACTGTGTGGGGGCACTAAAGAGGCATTCTTCTGTGTGGGGGAACTACGGGAGCATCACTACTGTGTAGGGTCATCAAGGTGGGATTATATTGCGTGGTGGCACTAAGGGCACAGGGTGGGATTGGAGCGTGTATAGATAGACATTGGGTACAGTTAGAGGCGTGGCTTAGTGGCAAAAACATTTGGGGCGGTGTGCTGCATGCGCCTCTAACAATGTCCCTCCCTGGGCTTTTTCAAAGTTGAGAGGTATGTATAAGTACTGGGGCACTACAGGGGGACATTATAAGTACTAAGGCAATATAAGAAAGCATTATAACTACTGTGGACACTACAGTGAGACATTAAAAGTACTGAGGCAATACCAGGGGCATTAATACCAGTAGCAGCACTACTGGGGACATTATAAGTACAGGGGCAGTATGAAGGGCATTATAACTACTGGGGGACAATACACTGGAGGCTCTACATGGAGGGGCCTTATTTCTAACTGGGCGCACTTTTGGGCCTTAGTACTACTAGGGGCACTTTAGGGGGCCTTATGACTACTGGGGCACTTTAGGGGACCTTATTAATACTGCACTATGGGGCATTATCACTACTGAGAGTTTTGTGGGGGCATTATTATTATTATTACTGGGCACGATATGGAGCACTATTACTAATGGGGCACTCTCAGGGAGCATCGTCACTGTAGGGGCACTATTACTAATCAGGTGACTCTGGGACATAATTCTAATTGGTGGGACTTTTGGAAGCACTGTTAGTATGTGGTGAACTATTTGTATGTTATTTCATCAGTATAGTGTTGGGGGTATTGAGGAGCACAGTGGGCACTATATTGGGGATAGCAGCAGGATGACACTTTTGGGGCACCAGGAGGGGGAGTATGATGGAAAAGTTAGGGAAATACGATGTCTGTGTGTCAAAATCTTGAGGGACGAGACATGCCTGAAAGAAATCATCATGGTGGTCTGCTCCCAATGGGGAAGATGAACGTTTACATAAGAGGAGGCTTCACTGGATCTAATAGGTACTGTGGGGGGTTAGCTCTTCTCCGGGGGTCATTCACACAAGTATCTTCGCCAGACACCATATTTAAGGCCCAAACATCGCTTTTATTTGGCACCTGAGCAAAACAAACATAACACAAAACAAACACCTGCCCGGCTGGGCTCTAACTAAACATATGGTAGAATCCCTGACTCACCTATATAGTGCTGTTCAGACACAGTGTCAGGTCCGGCTTTCTCAGCCAAGCGTATACCAGCCCCCCAGGCTGTGTAACACTGTCAGTCCAGGCTATGTCCTAGCCTCGTGGTTTCTCAGCCTAGCCCGGCTGGAACCACACACCCAGAGCCTCACCCGGCCTCTGTTTGCAACCATGCCCCTCGACTGACAGTCTGGGGTGGGCTTTTACTCCCCAGTAATGATCCTAGGTGATTACACCTGGGGATCCCTCATGCTAGAAAAACCTGCCCTGGAATGGGAATGGTGGATTGGCAGCTCCCTCTACCAACCTAGCTCCCAATCCAAGTAAAATCCAGCCCTTAAATACTAAACAAAATAGCTCCAGCACCTATGCCTTGCTGAAGCCAGCACCACTCTGGAACTTTACTTAATTATCTCACCCAGTTGAGGAACCTGGGTGAGATATACCCCTCTTCCGGGATCCTTAATTACTTTAGAGTTCACATCACCACAGTACTTAGTGGTATATTCTCCTGTATGTTTGGTAGTGCTGAATATTATTTGGTAGTCCATCTAAATATGCCAGTAGCACTGGGACAGGAAGGTGGTGGAGGTTGGATTGGGGTGGTCTCAAAAACATATTCACATTCACTACACAGTAAGTGGGCCTGTCTGTTTTAAAATGCCAGGGTTGAATTTCAGTCCCTGTTCAGCACTGTATTTGTTGTGGGATGTGGGGTACACAAGACTTACTAATTAATATTTACATTTATTTGGGGGGAAGAATGTTAACAATTCCTTAATCTTTTGCATTTTTCATCTTTTTACATTGATCATGGGGTGGCGTAAATAACATTATCTTTATTATACTGGTTTTGGTGACCCCAGCACAATACAGTAGATGTGTGCGGGGTTATAAAAAAATATATATATTTTTTTTTTACTTATATTTGTTTTTTTAATTCTCACTACAGGTTACAGCTTTTATAATGCACTGTGGTACCTTTGTGTTTACCATTGCAGCTGTGAGGGTTGAGACTCCATGTTGTGCCTTGTACAGCCATTTTATGTTATAAGCCTTAAAAACCTTTGTGTGTAGAATCTGTGAATTTTTCTGTGTGAGACTACCGTGACTTCAAGGTCGCTCCTAGCTAGTAGCCCCTCTAGTTTTGTACCTTAAAGTAATTTGTACAATTATTAAAAGGACAAGTCCATGACGGACACCCACATTTAAGATTAAGTGGATGCTTCAGGTGTATAGCCAAGAAATGCTTATTTCAGATTAAGAGTTATGATGTAAATGATTAATTATGTCTCCCACTTTGGAAATGATCCAGAAATTTGCCTTATAACCTCTGCTTTCTGTCAATAAAGTTTTGAGAAACTTGGTACATGGCATTGAGCGTGTGTATCAGTTATTCTCTCTGAATACTCATATAATTAACTAATTAGGAGTCCACCGCTCATCCACCATTGGGGATTTTGCCCCAACAGAAACTTGGCGCCCAAATTGGGGCACGACTAAGTCCTTCCTGCTGAGACCTCCAACACCTGGACATGCTGCACCAGGACAAACAAATGAAAATCAGCGCTGACATAAGAGCTTTTTCTTCCAAGTAGTCCATACTTCCCTGTCTGGCATTTGTCTTGTTCGAGGGTCCGGCAGAGTATAAGGCAACTTTACAGTCCTGCCTAATTTATGTTTAAGAATCTGTGACCCTGATAAAGGACTAGCAGATAAGCGCATGAGTGGTGGATGGATTCAAACCAGGATTTTAGCTGGGAATTGCTTGGGATTGTTCTGGGAGTAACTGTCTACGTATTTGTCATTGTTTATTGTGTGTGTAGAATCTGGCAGGAAGCTAGGGGAAGGGCCCAGAAGCCCAGAGAGGCTTTGGCTTTAACACAGTAGGTACACCTGGAAGGACAGGGTGGGGAAGCCACTGTGGGAGAAAATAGAAGTCTAAGATTCCCCCTAGTAAGCACAGATTCAAGAATAGACAATAAGTAATCAGAACAGTGTTCCCGAAGAGTATGAGACAGCTAAACAACTGATAGGAAAGACAGGTGGCAAAGATGCATTAAAGAAAGCTGACAAAGTGTTGGAAAAAGCAGGTAAGAAGCATGGAAACCTCAATTTAGAGGTTTGGGAATAGTTCAAGCACACCCACAATGGGTGGATTAAGGATCATGCATGTGAAGATGTAATAAGCATCTCGATTAAGGTAGCAAGAGAGATAGAAAACGAAGGTTGGAAGCCACAATTTTTCAGGGGAAAGTTGTACTTCAAACCCCCTGAAGAGGAAACTCTGCCACCGTATAATCCTCCAAGGGCGCATGCCTCTCCAACGGCCCCTGCGGGAATCAGAATCTAGATTGGACTGAAACCTGTAGAGCATGTGGTGTCCCTAGATACAGTACTGGATTATAACCAGTGCTATTGAGAACAGGGATGATACCACAGGTCCCTCAGGCACCCTCCGCCGATGAAGCTGGTGGTGGAGATGGCCAACAGGCAGCACTACCTCCTCAGGCTCCCCATTATTTTCAACAGCACCTTGTACAGTATGTTCCATGGAGTCCTAAGGACCAACTGGGACTGCTGTCAAGGATACCTGACCCACTGACGCGATCCATGCCCATATCCCGAATGTTACAACAGATACAGGCCACTTACAGAGCAACATGAGCAGACTTAAATGACTTTGTAGCCCTGAAGTTAGGGGAGGCACAGTATAACCCGGTTAAGAATACCCTAGAGGGCAACAGAGTGAAAAATTACCCAAATGTGGCCTGGAGGGATTGGGAGAAGACAGAACCGTCAGAGACAGAGTACTGTAGGACTTTTTACAGATTGGCCAGGACAAAGGAAGATGAGAGTTCACGGAGCCTGAAGGACATAGTGCAGGAGGCTACAGTTGTGTTCAAAATTATTCAACCCCCACTGAAATTGAGTGTTTTGGCCAGTTTGACATTGATTTTGATAATTTCAGTCATCTTGTTTACAATTAAATCAAAGAGGCACTTGTAAGTCAGACAAATATAACATAACATTTATAATGAAATAACCACAAATGTATTTTCTGTGCTCACATCATTATCAGTTTTATTCAACCCCCAAATGACATTCAACCTTAATACTTAGTACAACATCCTTTTCCCGTTATAACAGCTTTTAAACATGAAGCATAGCTTGACACAAGTGTCTTGCAGCGATCTACGGGTATCTTCGCCTATTCTTCATGGGCAAAAGCCTCCAGTTCAGTCACATTCTTAGGCTTGCGCACTGCAACTGCTTTCTTTAAGTCCCACCAGAGGTTCTCAATTGGATTTAAGTCTGGTGACTGCGATGGCCACTTCAAAATGTTCCAGCCTTTAATCTGCAACCATGCTCTAGTGGACTTGGAGGTATGCTTGGGATCATTGTCCTGTATAAAGGTCCAACGTCTCCCAAGCCTCAGGTTTGTGACGGACTGCATCACATTTTCATCCAATATCTCCTGGTACTGAAGAGAATTCATGGTACCTTGCACACGCTGAAGCTTCCCTGTACCTGTAGAAGCAAAACAGCCCCAAAGCATGATTGACCCCCCGCCATGCTTCACAGTAGGCAAGGTGTTCTTTTCTTCATAGGCCTTGTTCTTCCTCCTCCAAACATAGCATTGATCCATGGGCCCAAACAGTTCTAATTTTGTTTCATCAGTCCACATAACACTATCCCAAAACTTTTGTGGTTTGTCCACATGACTTTTGGCATACTGCAGTCGACTCTTCTTATTCTTTGGAGACAGCAAGGGGGTGCGCCTGGGAGTTCTGGCATGGAGGCCTTCATTACGCAGTGTGCACCTTATTGTCTGAGCTGAAACTTCAGTACCCACATCTGACAAATCTTTTTTCAGTTCCTCAGCAGTCACACAGGGACTTTTCTCCACTTTGCGCTTCAGGTAGCGCACAGCAGTCGAAGTCATCATCTTCTTTCTGCCACGACCAGGTAGCGTTTCAACAGTGCCCTTTGCCTTGAATTTGCGAATGATGCTTCCTATGGTGTCTCTTGGTATGTTTAACATCTTTGCAATCTTCTTATAGCCATTGCCCTTCCTGTGAAGAGAAATCGCCTCTTCTCTTGTCTTCCTGGACCATTCTCTTGACTTCACCATGTTTGTAAACACACCAGTAAATGTCCAGAAGGAGCTGAGTATCACACTCCTTTTAAATCTGCCTAATTGGTGCTTTTTATGCTTGATTGCTGCTCTTTGACATCCACAGGTGTTTTCAATACCTGATCAAAAACACTTGAATGAACCTCTGTTCTTAAGAGTGGTAGTCTTTAAGGGGTTGAATAATTGTGTCAATGAAGAAATCAAAAAAAACATTTAATACTGTATTACAAAAACAATTGATGTCATTTTAGTTGCATTTGGTTCTTTAAAAAGTCCTTGTAAGATTTCATTCTGAACACAATTACAAATGTACACTAAATTCCCTAAAACCCTTTACAGCATCGGGGGTTGAATAATTTTGAACACAACTGTAAAGAGGATGTAGTTGTCACGGACGGTGTACAGGAAACAAGACAAAGCAACATGCATATATGACTGAGTGGATCCAAAGCTAAGGAACCAAAAGGGAGACCCCTGCACAAGACCTGAGACTTTCCCTGGCTGCTCAGCCTATGCAAAGATCCGAAAGGTGGAAGGTTGCATATCCACGTACCTCGACTATATAACCCCTGAACACCCTACAATAGTGAGGGGACACGACCACTGGCTCCCTACACCAGACACGGAGGGAGTCAGGGTCACCTGGGATCCAGCAAACAGAAAATAACAGATAAATGTTCTGCACTTAACTTTGTAGCAGACTGGAAAACAAGATCAGCATGCACACACACTCCAGGAAGAAGTATAAGCCGCCCAGTAATGCACCATGGGGAGGAATTTAAAGGGAAGCAATCAGTCCAACTCCATGACAGCTGAGAGAGGCTAACGAGATGAGGAACTGAACAGCACAACAAAGAGAACTCAAGGAGGAGGTTCTGAAAGGCCTCTGTCAGAGCTTCTCAGCTGTCTGGTTGTGACAGTACCCCTCCCTCTACGAGTGGACTCCGGACACTCAGAGCCCACCTTCTCAGGATGGGACCTATGGAAAGCCCTGATGAGACGAGAGGCCTTAATGTCCGTCACTGGGACCCACATCCTCTCCTCAGGACCATAACCCTCCCAATGAACAAGGTACTGAAGAGAACCGCGGACAAGACGAGAATCCACAATCCTAGAGACCTGAAATTCAAGATTCCCATCAACCATAATCGGAGGAGGAGGCAAAGGCGAGGGTACAATGGGTTGAACATAAGGTTTCAGTAAGGACTTATGAAAAACATTATGGATCTTCCAAGTCTGAGGAAGATCAAGACGGTAGGCAACAGGATTGATGACAGACAGGATTTTGTAAGGCCCAATAAACCTAGGACCCAACTTCCAGGAGGGAACCTTCAATTTGATATTCTTGGTAGACAACCACACCAGATCACCAACATTCAGGTCCGGACCAAGCACACGTCTCTTATCTGCCACACGCTTATATCTCTCACTCATGCTCTTTAGATTATCCTGAATCTTTTGCCAAATAGATGACAAAGACGAGGAGAATCTGTCCTCATCGGGTAAACCAGAAGACCCCTCTCCCGAGAAAGTCCCAAACTGCGGATGAAACCCATATGCACCAAAAAATGGTGACTTATCAGAGGACTCCTGATGACGGTTATTTAAAGCAAACTCAGCAAGGGACAAAAAAGAACACCAATCCTCTTGATTCTCCGCCACAAAACAGCGCAGATATGTCTCCAGATTCTTATTGACGCGCTCTGTCTGGCCATTCGACTGCGGGTGGAAAGCAGAAGAGAATGACAACCGAACCCCCAAGCGAGAACAGAAAGCCTTCCAGAATCTGGAAACAAACTGTGTGCCCCTATCAGAGACTATGTCTGAAGGAATACCGTGCAATTTGACAATGTGATCAATAAATGCCTGCGCCAGCGTCTTAGCATTGGGTAAACCAGGAAAAGGGATGAAATGCACCATTTTGCTAAAACGGTCCACCACCACCAGAATCACAGTCTTCCCCGAGGAACGAGGCAGGTCCGTTATAAAGTCCATGGACAGATGTGTCCAAGGACGGGAAGGAATGGGTAAGGGAAGGAGAGGACCTGATGGCCGTGAATGAGGGACTTTAGCACGAGCGCAAGTCTCGCAGGCTGCCACAAAACCCTCAACCGACTTACGAAGCGCAGGCCACCAGAATCTCTAAGCGATGAGATCCAGTGTGGCTCTTGCCCCCGGGTGCCCAGCAAGGACCGTATCGTGGTGTTCCTTAAAAATCTTGTGTCTTAAAGCGAGAGGCACAAACAACCTCCCAGGAGGACAAAGATCAGGAGCCTCTGACTAGGCTGCCTGCACCTCTGCCTCCAATTCAGAAAAAAGAGCAGAGACCACCACACCTTCAGCCAAAATGGGACCCGGGTCTTCAAAATTCCCGCCTCCCGGAAAACAACGTGACAGGGCATCTGCCTTCACATTCTTAACTCCAGGGCGGAACGTGACAACAAAATTAAACCTAGAAAAGAACAAAGACCATCTGGCCTGTCTCGGGTTCAGACGCTTGGCTGACTCCAAGTAGGCCAGATTTTTATGGTCAGTAAATACGGTAATAGGGTGTCTGGCTCCCTCTAGCCAATGGCGCCATTCCTCAAAAGCCAACTTGATGGCCAACAATTCCCTATCTCCCACATCGTAATTTCTCTCCGCGGAGGAGAGTTTTTTCGAGAAAAAGGCACACGGTCGCTATTTGGCAGGAGAGGAACCCTGAGACAAGACCGCCCCCACACCCACCTCAGAAGCATCAACCTCAACTATGAAGGGTAAAGAAATATCAGGTTGCACCAAGATGGGAGCGGAAGCAAAACTCTCCTTGATATTAGAAAAAGCCTTACGCGCCTCTACTGACCAAGAAGAAAAATCTACCCCCTTTCTGGTCATATCAGTGAGTGGTTTAACAATAGAGGAATAATTCAAAATAAACTTCCTGTAATCATTGGCAAAGCCCAAAAACCGCATCAGTGCCTTCTGATTCTCAGGAAGCTCCCACTCAAGCACAGCGCGGACCTTCTCGGGGTCCATGCGAAAACCAGAAGCGGAGAGAAGAAACCCCAGAAATTGAATTTCTGGAACCGCAAACACACATTTTTCCAATTTCGCATTTAATAATTTATTCTCCCGCAGGATGAGCAAGACCTGACGTAAATGTTCCTTATGAGTTTTGAAATCAGGAGAAAAAATCAAAATGTCATCCAAATACACTAATACAAATTTTCCCATCAAATGATAAAAAATGCTGTTCACGAAATGCTGAAAAATGGCTGGGGCATTCATCAAACCAAAAGGCATAACCAAATTCTCAAAATGGCCCTCAGGGGTATTGAAGGCCGTCTTCCATTCGTCTCCTTCTCTGACCCTGACCAGATTGTATGCCCCTCTTAGATCTAATTTGGAAAAGACTTTAGCCCCAACAACCTGGTTAAACAGGTCCGGGATCAGAGGAAGCGGATAAGGGTCACGAATAGTGATACTGTTCAGCTCCCTGAAATCCAGACAAGGTCTTAAAGAACCATCTTTTTTCTTAACAAAGAAAAAACCAGCGGCAACAGGTGACTTCGAGGGTCGTATGTGTCCTTTTCTCAGACTCTCAGAGATATAAGCACGCATAGCGATCCTCTCAGGTTGGGAAAGATTGTATAAACGAGATTTAGGCAGTTTGGCGCCTGGGATGAGATTAATAGGGCAATCGTACTCCCTGTGCGGGGGCAAATCCTGAACTCCACTCTCAGAGAAGACATCCGAAAATTCAGAGAGAAAAGATGGTACAGTCTTAGTAGCAACCTCAGAAACAGATGTCGTGAGGCAATTCTCTCTGCAAAAGTCACTCCAACCATTTATTTGCCTCGCTTGCCAATCAATGGTGGGGTTATGTTTAGTGAGCCAGGGTAGCCCCAACACTAGAGGAGTAGGCAAACCGCTAAGGACGAAACATGACACATCCTCAACATGAGCATCACTCACAATTAAACGGATATTGTGAACTATGCCCTTTAATGATTTCTGAGAAAGTGGAGCGGAATCAATAGCAAAAACAGGAATATCCTTTCCCAAAGTGCGCACCTGGAAACCATGAGTTATCGCAAATTGATTATCAATGAGATTGACCGCTGCTCCACTATCCACAAAAATCTCACAAAAAATGTTCTTGCTCTCTAGCGCCACCAGGACAAAACGGGAACTACAAGCAAACCTTAAATTTCCGCCTCAACCCTGCCAATAGTAACAGACGGAACATTTTTAAAAGATTTTTTCCTGTTTGTTTCTTTATTACTCCCAGAAAACTGCCTGAATCTCCTAGAGGGACAAATATTTGCCAAATGATTTATACCTCCTGTGGGGGTTTGCTCTGGTAGGCAGATGGTAGCGGTGGCAGTATAGAGGCTCAGGAGACAGGCTTTGTGTCCAAACCGTGCTCTTTTATTCACTCCAGTGCATCACATCAAAACTGTGCAATTCAACACAACAGCAATGTCCATAAACCCCACCTCCCACAAAGGATCCCCAAACGCTGCAGGCGTCTTGGTGCCTGTTCACACAGTCTCTCACATCCGTGGTCAGTACTACACCTTGTCATGGGGTGGGTTTGTCCAAGTTCATGCAAGTTAGACAGGCCACGTGTCGGCCTGGACAAGGGATTGGCTCCGGCCACAGGATCCCTTCTTTTGGTCCTTCGCTGAGCCTGCAGCAATTGGGCAGTCCTTGGTAGACAAGCGGACTACAGCGCTCAGCCCGACCGAGCGATCAGCCTCCCATACAGCTTCCTGCAGTGAGACAGGAGACCACACTTCATCAGCAGCCCCACAGTCAGTGAGCATCAAACCTATATTCACAGCCCTGGGTGTAGCAGGCAGACCACACCCAGCAAGCATAGTGAAGGATTAACTCCTTCCCTACCCAACTAAGGCCAGAGATAACCAACCTGCCAGGATCAGTGTAGACTGACACCAACAACTGAAACCCGTCCACCCGTGGTGGTCCGTGGGGAACAGACACCCACCCTGCTCTTACTCCACCAGGGCCACGACCCCCGGTGGTACGTATCTTCCATCCACTACCACTCCAGACATTCTCTTACATATCCCCCCCTTTGTTCCCCCCTGAAGGCTTGACGACCCTGTTCAATCCTATCAGGGTGAACACACATATAGCAGTGTACCCGGGACAGGGCATCAGCGTTCCCTTGCAGACGACCTGCCCTGTGCTCAACCCTGAATTTAAAATTCTGGAGGGATAAGAACCATCTGGTGACCCGAGCGCTCCCCTCCTTAGCCTGGCTCATCCACCGGAGAGGGGAGTGGTCAGTCACCAAACGGAACCTTCTCCCCAACAGGTAATACCTGAGAGATTCAAGTGCCCACTTGATGGCGAGGCATTCTCTTTCTACCACGCTGTAACGGGTTTCCGCTGGGGTGAGCTTGCGGCTCAGGAAACCAACGGGGTGTTCTTCACCATTGATTTCCTGGGAGAGTACCGCCCCGAGGCCTACTCCAGAGGCGTCCGTCTGGACTATAAACTCCCGTCCGAAGTCGGGCGTCACCAGAACTGGGGACCCACATAGGGCCGACTTCAAACGGGAGAACGCCTCTTCCGCCTGCTCATCCCAGCGAACCATTACCGACTTCCTACCTTTCAGGAGTCCTGTCAACGGGGCAGCTATAGTGGCGAAATGTGGGATGAACCGCATATAATACCCTACCATCCCTAAAAATGACCGCAGTTGCCTGGTCGTAAGGGGTGTAGGCCAATTTCGGATCGCCTCAATCTTATTTATTTGGGGCTTAACGACTCCGCGTCCAATGACATAACCCAAATACCACGCTTCCTCCAGGCCCACTGAGCACTTTTTTGGGTTGGCGGTCAATCCTGCCTTCCTGAGCGAGTCTATCACTGCTTGAACCTTCGACAAGTGACTTTCCCAGTCCTGGCTAAATATGATTATATCATCTAAATATGCTGAGGCATACCGGAGATGTGGTCTGAGGACGATATCCATCAGCCGTTGAAACGTGGCTGGAGCACCGTGCAACCCAAAGGGCAACACTCTATAATGGAACAGCCCCTCCGGCGTGACAAAGGCGGTCTTCTCTTTTGCCGTCTCTGTTAAAGGTACCTGCCAGTACCCTTTTGTGAGATCTATCACCGAGAAATACCTGGCTTTACCCATTCGCTCTATTAACTCATCTACTCGCGGCATGGGATAGGCATCAAACTTTGAAATCTCGTTTAGTTTCCGGAAATCATTACAAAAACGTAACGATCCGTCGGGCTTTGGGATAAGAACGATCGGGCTAGCCCACTCGCTTCTAGACTCCTCAATGACCCCTAACTTCAGCATAAACTTTACTTCCTCTGAAATGGCTTGTCGCCGAGCCTCCGGTACCCGGTACGGTCGTAAACGGACCTTTTCCTGGGGCTCGGTGACAATGTCATGTTGGACGAGATTGGTACGTCCCGGAAGGTCAGAGAACACGTCTTTATTCCTGCTAATGAACGCCTTCACTTCTTGAGTCTGCTTAGTCGACAAACCGCTACCTATCTTTACTGCAGGGGTGTCCTCTGGTACCACTGTAGGGCCGGGGACGTTCTCTGCAGCCAAGACAAAGCGCGGGTCATCCCCAAGGAGACTTTCTCTATCTTTCCAGGCTTTAAGTAAATTAACGTGGTACACCTGCTCAGGCTTCCGCCTTCCTGGCTGGTATACCCTGTAATTCACGGGGCCTAACTTCTCTCTTATCTCATATGGTCCTTGCCACCTGGCCAGGAATTTGCTGTCTACGGTGGGCACTAGTACTAACACTCGGTCGCCCGGGTTAAACGTCCTTACCTGGGTGGCTCGGTTGTACACGCGGCTCTGGGCCAGCTGTGCCGCTTCCATATGTTCACGGACTATGGGCAGAACTGTTCCTATCCGGTCCTGCATCTTCTCAATGTGCTCGACTATGCTTTTGTGAGGGGTAGGCTGTTGCTCCCATGCCTCTTTAGCGATATCCAACAGGCCTCGGGGATGCCTACCATATAACAGCTCAAACGGTGAGAACCCCGTGGACGCCTGGGGCACTTCTCGCACCGCAAATAACACATAGGGCAGCAAGAGGTCCCAGTCCTTTCCATCTTTTGCCACCGCTCTCTTGAGCATGGACTTTAGGGTCTTATTAAAGCGTTCCACCAGCCCGTCAGTTTGGGGGTGATAGACGGAAGTACGCAAGTGCTTAATATTTAATATTTTGCAGAGCTCCCTCATCACTTTGGACATGAAAGGGGTCCCTTGGTCCGTCAATATCTCCTTTGGGATCCCCACCCGGGAGAACATCCCCATCAGCTCCTTGGCTATCAGCTTGGCTGACGTGTGGCGCAGGGGTATCGCCTCAGGGTAGCGAGTAGCGTAGTCTACTATAACCAGGATATGTTGGTGGCCTCTGGCTGACTTGTTAATGGGGCCTACCAGGTCCATTGCGACCCTTTCGAAAGGTACTTCAATAATGGGCATGGGCACCAGGGGACTACGATAATGAGGCTGGGGGCTGGTCTTCTGACACTCTGGACAGGACTGGCAAAACCTCCTGACTTCCTCATATATCCCCGGCCAATAGAAACGCTGCAGTATACGTTCCTGAGTTTTCTGGACCCCCAGATGTCCTCCTAACACATGAGTATGCGCTAGGTCTAATACCATGCGGCGGTATGGCTGGGGTACCACCAACTGTTCTATTACCTCTTGCCGGACTTTGTCGACCCGGTACAGTAGGTCCTGGTTACAGGCCAGGTGGGGAAATTCCGAGTCGGCTCCCGGGTGCTGAGCCACTCCATTGATGACAGTCACCCCTTCTCTGGCCCGTGACAATGTAGGATCCTGGAGCTGGGCGGTCCCGAATGTGTCTCGGGATACTTCTAGTTCTGGAACAGATGGGGCTGTCACCGGCTCACCAGCCAAACCTTCTAGGTACAAGCTATCGGGTTGACACTCTTCCTCCTTATTGGTGACCCCTACAGCTGGTAGCCCCTCTTCAGGATCAACGGGCACCGGCTCTGCACCCCGTCCCTCCCAGAGAGACCAAAACAGGGGACAATCCCTACCTAGGATGGCAGCATAAGGGATTTGTCGCCCCACCCCAACCACCTGCTGTATCTCCCTTCCGAGGGTAGACAAGGTCACACAGGTTGTAGGATATTCTCGCTGGTCCCCATGAATGCACACAATCCTGATGGTTTGCTTGCCTGGGCCGCGACTGGCCACCAGGGACTCGTGCACGAGGGTCACTAAGCTCCCCGAGTCTAGAAATGCCTTAACTGGGTGTCCATTAATAGAGATGGCACACAACGGAGGTGTATCAGTGGATAGCAGTGAAGCAGCAACATACACCGGCTGGCCGAAAAAGGAGGACCGGCGTGCGAACCCGCAGTCCATGGGCTCTGCCGCCCTCGGGCAGTTGGCAGCAATGTGTCCCAGGCCCTGACAGTGCCAACATCTAATCCCCGGGGCCTCTCGTCTCCCCAGGTTTGGCCTCCCAGGAGTGGAAATCACCTCCCCCCCCTTAAGCGGTTGAGCCCCCTTCTCAGGTCCCCTTTGTGGCAGGGAGAGTGAACGCGGCTTTTGCAGGAAGGCAGACTCTCGGACCAAGTCCTGGGTTGCCATGTATCTCTCGACTAGGCCAACAACTTGATCCAGGGTGCCTGGATCACCTTGTCCCACCCAGCGCTGTATTGCTCTTGGGAGGGTACGCACCAAACGATCCACCACCACACGTTCCACCATCTGAGAGGGGCTCAATGTCTCAGGCTGCAGCCATTTTTTTACGAGGTGTAACAGGTCATAGGCCTGGGACCGAGCAGGCCGGGACTCTGAGAAAGCCCACTGGTAGACTCGATGTGCACGCACATAGGTATTAACCCCAAGACGAGCCAACACCTCCCCCTTCAGCCTCTCATAGCTCTTGGCTTCCTCCTGACTGAGGTCGAAGTAGGCCTTTTGTGCGTCACCCACTAAAAATGGCGCCACTACTTCGGCCCACTGTTCTGCCGGTAACCTTTCCTGTTCCGCAGTGCGTTCGAAGACCATCAGGAACGCCTCGATATCATCCTCGGGGCCCATCTTTCTTAACGCTGAGCGTACCTTATCCCGGGCAGCAGGTAGGATTGCGGTCCCCCCCGGGACAGCTTGTTGTTGTAACACACGCATGGACTCCTGCATAGTCGCCAGTTGCTGGGCCAGTAGACTATTCAACTGCCGCTGGTCTCTCAGGGCTTCCTCATGTCTCCGAGTAGCCTCCTCATTACTTTGCACCAAGTGTCTAATAGCCTCCTCCATCTTATCTGGAGCCACAAAACTTGCTGGCTTAATATATGACATACAGTCCAAACAGCACAATTTTCAGCCTCACTGCCGTTTGCCCGCTGAAGCCACCAATTGTGGGGGTTTGCTCTGGTAGGCAGATGGTAGCGGTGGCAGTATAGAGGCTCAGGAGACAGGCTTTGTGTCCAAACCGTGCTCTTTTATTCACTCCAGTGCATCACATAAAAACTGTGCAATTCAACACAACAGCAATGTCCATAAACCCCACCTCCCACAAAGGATCCCCAAACGCTGCAGGCGTCTTGGTGCCTGTTCACACAGTCTCTCACATCCGTGGTCAGTACTACACCTTGTCATGGGGTGGGTTTGTCCAAGTTCATGCAAGTTAGACAGGCCACGTGTCGGCCTGGACAAGGGATTGGCTCCGGCCACAGGATCCCTTCTTTTGGTCCTTCGCTGAGCCTGCAGCAATTGGGCAGTCCTTGGTAGACAAGCGGACTACAGCGCTCAGCCCGACCGAGCGATCAGCCTCCCATACAGCTTCCTGCAGTGAGACAGGAGACCACACTTCATCAGCAGCCCCACAGTCAGTGAGCATCAAACCTATATTCACAGCCCTGGGTGTAGCAGGCAGACCACACCCAGCAAGCATAGTGAAGGATTAACTCCTTCCCTACCCAACTAAGGCCAGAGATAACCAACCTGCCAGGATCAGTGTAGACTGACACCAACAACTGAAACCCGTCCACCCGTGGTGGTCCGTGGGGAACAGACACCCACCCTGCTCTTACTCCACCAGGGCCACGACCCCCGGTGGTACGTATCTTCCATCCACTACCACTCCAGACATTCTCTTACACTCCACAACAAAAACAAACCCTCCCATGCGAGCTGAATCTTCTATTGTCAGAAGCAATCAACCCCAGCTGCATGGGCTCCTGCTCAGAAGGGGCTGACAGCGACTGAGACCCCTGCACACAGAATGGGACCGCTGCACTGTCCTGGGACTGAGTATGACAGGAAGGGGACATCTCTCCTCTCTCTCTAAGACGCCTGTCAATACGAACGGCCTGAGACATAGCAGAGTCCAAAGAAATAGGCCTCTCATGAAAGGCAAATGCATCTTTTAATCCCTCTGAAAGACCATGGCAAAATTGACTTCGGAGTGCAGCATCATTCCAACCAGTATCAACTGCCCATCTCCGAAATTCTGAGCAGTATATTTCTGCGGATTGTTTACCCTGGCATAATAGACTTAGTCTAGACTCAGCCAGAGCAATACGATCATCCACTGAACGGAGAGGCCGTGCCCCCTCCGGCAGCGAAAAGGTCCAGGACTGAGCGTTACCCCTGAGCAGCGATATAATGATCCCCACCCTCCGTTCCTCATCACCAGAGGAATGGGGAAGAAGGTGAAAATGGAGTTTGCAAGCCTCTCTAAAACGCACAAAATTCTCACTACCCCCGGAGAACGTATCCGGGAGCGAGATCTTATGCTCAGAACAAACTCCATGAACGCAAGCTGAACCGGTCACTTGAAGCTGAGAAAAAGTCTTACGGAGATCAGCTACCTCCAATGAAAGACCCTGGAAGCGTTCAGCCAAAAGTGAAACCGGATCCATGCTTGAGACGGTTTTGGCGGCTTATAATGTCACGGACGGTGTACAGGAAACAAGACAAAGCAACATGCATATATGACTGAGTGGATCCAAAGCTAAGGAACCAAAAGGGAGACCCCTGCACAAGACCTGAGACTTTCCCTGGCTGCTCAGCCTATGCAAAGATCCGAAAGGTTGCATATCCACGTACCTCGACTATATAACCCCTGAACACCCTACAATAGTGAGGGGACACGACCACCGGCTCCCTACACCAGACACGGAGGGAGTCAGGGTCACCTGGGATCCAGCAAACAGAAAATAACAGATAAATGTTCTGCACTTAACTTTGTAGCAGACTGGAAAACAAGATCAGCATGCACACACACTCCAGGAAGAAGTATAAGCCGCCCAGTAATGCACCATGGGGAGGAATTTAAAGGGAAGCAATCAGTCCAACTACATGACAGCTGAGAGAGGCTAACGAGATGAGGAACAGAACAGCACAACAAAGAGAACTCAAGGAGGAGGTTCTGAAAGGCCTCTGTCAGAGCTTCTCAGCTGTCTGGTTGTGACAGTAGTCTCCTTTGAATCAAGACTAAGAACTGTCCGGACTGACAGGGGGTGAGATGTCACGGGACAAATTGGAGAAAAACTTCTCACGTCTGCCTTCAAAGAAGGACTTAATTTAGGATTTTGGGTGTTACAGTGCCTTGTGAGCCAAACCCAAATCCTGGGATTGGACTGAGACAGACCATGGGGACCATACCAAGTGAAAGAGGGAGTAGAAAAGAGACAGTAGAGATGTATGCAGCTGGACTGTGGATGAATATAGGATGTGATTCAAATGGATAATTGACTGTGGAAACATGCTCAGTGTAGCGCAGAGGAAGTATTATGCCTTGCCTGTCCGTGTATCTGTGTGACCTGTTGCCTGGTGAATATGTCCCAGAACCCGTAGGAACTCTGTTTGCTGAGATAGAGAGCATATGGAGACGGAAAGCTGAGTATGAAGAGTGAGACAGGCGAGAATGCAGGGGCTGCTTGCTGCGGGGAGTGACGTCACGGCATTGGAATGTGTAATAGCGAGAACACTGTCAGCATTTTAAGAGAAAATAACAAGGCAATGTATGTAAGGTACTTAGTGTGAGTGTATGGAGCTCCAGAAAATGTGATTTGTTAATAAGTTCAAAGACTTGTGTGTGTGTTAATGTATGGGAAATATTTATTTGTCTGTGTGAGCAAAATCAGCTTTACTGATGGAATCATAAAAAAAAACCACAGGGAGGTGTGTGCTCTGGTTTTAGGTAAAAAAGGAGTGAAATTATTCTATTATGGATATTATTAAAAAAAAAATTAAAATTATGAACAGACATAGGGAAACTCAATATGTCTCCGGTTTCTGTGTATCTTAAGTCAGGATTGAAGCAGTAGCCCCTCCGTACCCCCCCTCCCCCTCAGTCATGCCCAGGAGAGAGCAGTGGCCAGTCAAATTGATGCTTTTCTCCAGCCTTGGGTATTCCAAAGCATGATAAGGAATTTAACATGTTCTGTTTAGAAATGCAGGGTCACAGTACTGCTGTGCTTACTCAGAAGCATGGTGAACGTCAACGCCCAGTGGCATAATTCTCAACTAGATTAGATCCTGTTGTTCGAGGTGCCCCCTCCTGTGTCAGGGCAGTCATGGCAGTGCAGGCAATGATTGAAAAAGCCTCAGAAGTAGTGTTGGACTACCCGGTGATTGTGCAAACTCCCCAAGACATACAGGGCATTCTCACACAGGTGCAACCAAAACATATTTCTGTGGCTAGACAACTCAGACTCCAATGTACCCTCCTCATGGCAGACAATATTTATTTCACAAGGTGTACTACTCTGAATCCTGCTACTTTGTTACTAATTACAGATCCAGAAATGGGGGAGGGTAGCACAGGTAGCCTCTTGTCTGATTTAGCTAAAAATGATCCTCATGATTGTACACAGTGGATGCAACAAGAAACTTCTGGATTTTCTCATGTGCATAAAAAGCCTCTTGATAACCCTGATGTTGAGTATTTTGTAGATGGAAGCAGGTTTATGGGCGAAGATGGCCGGTTCCACACTGGATATGCAGTGGTCACACAGCATGAGGTAGCCGTTGCTGAACCACTCCCTCCACACATGTCTGAGTGAGTTGAAGGCACTCACTCAGGTGTGTAAAATGGCAGAAGGGAAGAAGGTGAACATCTACACGGACTCCAGGTATGATTTTGGTATTGCACATGACTATGGACCCATATGGCAGGCTAGAGACTGTTTGACTTCTGCAGGTCAGCCCATTAAAAACAAAGACTCTGTGCTGTAACCAATGAACTCTTTACTGTTGCCAGAAGAAATTGCTATTGTGAAAGTAAAGGCTCACACAAGGTGTACCATGGCAGAGGTAAAAAGCGATGACAGAGCTGATAAGGCAGCCAAGCTAGCTGTGCTCCGGCTATTGAGTGCTGATGCCACCCTGGTAAGAGCCTTAAAACCTGTGAATATATCCAAAGACATTCTGATAAAATTGTCTGAGCAGGCCCCACCTGAAGAAAAAGAACTATGGACTAAACAAGGGGCTGGGCCAGATGACCAAGGACTATGGAGAAACAAAGACAGAATCTGCCCTCCACGCCCTCTGTACCCGGTTATGGCTCAGGAGGCCCATGGGCCTACACATCTGTCAAAGGATGCCATGGTAAGTGGTGTGGTAAATGAAGGGTGGATTGCTCCAGGGTTCTCTACAGTTGCAGCTGTTTTGTGCAAGGGTGTATGGTCTGTGCATTTAATAACTCCGGCCAAGTGGTGAAGACTCCAAGCAAGCACACCCCTAGGCCACTTTACCCGTTTCAGAGACTGCAGATAGACTACATACAACTACCAAAGGTAGAAGTGCATGAGTTTGTTCTTGTGTGGGTTGATCTCTTTTCAGGGTGGCCGGAAGCGTATCCCGTGTCTAAGGCAAATGCAAAGAACACCGCAAAGAAACTGGTCAGTGAACGGATATGCAGGTATGGTGTTCCTGAAGTTATTGAGTCAGACATAGGTTCCCACTTTACAGGTGAAGTGATGAGAGAGGTTATGCAAGCATTAGGGGTGACCCAAGCCTTCCATACAGCTTACTATTCCCAGCAGTGGCCGAGTTGAGCACCTGAATGGTACATTGAAACTGAAAATACAGAAGGCCATGCGGGAGACCCAGAGGCCCTGGACAGAGTGTTTGCCTCTAGCCTTATATTCCATGAGATCCACTCCAAACAAGAAGACAGGGTTATCCCCATTCGAGGTATTGTTTGGCAGTGCCCCAAGGCTAGGATTGTATTTTCCTCAACAGTTGCAGTTGATAGTATGGTCAGTTACATGAAGGCCCTTACTGAAAGGTTAGTTCACACTCATAAACAAGTGTTTGCTTCCATTCCAAACCCTGATTCAGTAGAGGGTACTCACATTCTTGAACCTGGAGATTGGATGGTGATAATGAGGCATGTGAGAAAAACCCTTGAGCCCAGATTTGATGGTCCCTTCGAAGTTTTTGCTGAAAACTGCAACCTCTGTAAAGGTGGAAGGAAAGCCTAACTGGATTCACGCCTCACATTGTAAGAAAGTGCCTAACCCTAAGGATAAGGATTCTTGTACTGCTAACCCTGGACCTGAACATTCACGCTCTTAATGGGAACCTGAAAAGTGACTGGGACAATGCCCTTATTAGGTATCATCAGGTTATGTTGAAAAACATGACAAATGCGGACAATTATAAAAACTGTTAGTCCTGTGAGTTCAAAGACTATGCCTTATCTGGCCATTCCGGTACCGTGGTCAGTATTAGTTAACATGAACTGCAAAGACTTCTTATCGATCAGGAGGTCAGGAGATGATAGCCTTAACCTTAAAGGGGTTCTGAACTTTGTTTAAACTGATTATCTATGCTCTGGATAGATCATCAGCATCTGACCGGTGGGGGTCCGACACCCGGGACACCCGCCGATCAGCTGTTTGAGAAGGCAGTGGCGCTCCAGCAGCGCCGCTGCCTTCTCACTGTTTACCGCTGGCCCAGTGACGTCACGACTAGTATCAACTAGCGTGGGCAGGGCTAAGCTCCATCCAAGTGAACAGAGCTTAGCCCTGCCCATGCTAGTTGATACTAGTCGTGACTTCACTCGGCCAGCGGTAAAAAGTGAGAAGGCTGCAGCGCTGCTGGAGCGCCGCTGCCTTCTCAAACAGCTGATCGGCGGGGATCCCGGGTGTCAGCCCCCCCCCCCCCCCGATCAGAAGCTGATGATCCATCCAGAGGATAGATCATCAGTTAAAACTAACTGCAGAACCCCTTTAATTCTACAGCAGGTCCCCTCCCTATCACAGGGTGGGTTGAGGCCCCTGGTGGCAAGCAATATTACTGCCCTAAAAAATAGAACTGTTTGAGTATGGGCATAGTAAAAGGGATAATACAGATTTTGTTGATTGTTGCACTCATTTACATTGTAATTAAGCTCACATTGATGTGCTTGAATAAAATGTGTAACAGGGATAAAAACAGGAGAGATTATGAGACATGTTGAGATGATTCCTCACGCAGATACAGATATGCAGAATCTGGGAAAACCAGCAGCAAGAGGAACGTTCAGCTGAAGTATGTGTATCTGTCACTCACGATGAGTGAATATCTAAAAATGGGGGAATTATGAGGGTTGAGACTCCGTGTTGTGCATTGTACAGCCATTTTATGTTATAAGCCTTAAAAACCTTTGTGTGTAGAATCTGTGAATTTCTCTGTGTGAGACTACAGTGACTTCAAGGTCGCTCCTAGTGTAGTGTCCCACTAGGTAGGGGTGGGCACTACACAAGGGTCAATTGGGTCACATGTTACTCCTACTCCCAGGGGACAGTGGCATTATGTTTAACTATGCATTTTAATGTATTTTCTATGTGTTTTGATATGTATTGTTCCCCTGTGATATGTATAGCAGGCCTATTAGGGTGTAGTGTAGCATCCCAGACACTAGAGGGAGATAGGGAGCCCCTAGTATAAATGTTCAGGCCCAGACAGGGAGGGGTTAGGTCATAGTCAGGAGTCTGTGGAGACAGAAGTGAGAAGGCACCAGCCAGAGATATGCTGAGGGCCTCCTCCTGACATGCAGCTAGATAGTCCAGGCTTCTAGTTGCCACCAGGAGGCTAGTGAAGGATTCCAGCCTGCCTGAAGTTTTCCTGAGTCCAGCTTAGCTCAGAAGAGTCACCCCAGTAGAAGAGATGTGCCTCCTGGGAGAAACCTGCAGTACCCTCAATCCAAGCAGAGCCAGTGTATCCAGCTAGACGCAAGTAAGCTGAAGGGTAGTGTTGAGCGCGAATATTCGAATTGCGAATTTTTTTCTCGAATATCGCAATATCGAGATTTCGCGAATATTTAGAATATCGTTCTATACGCGAAATCGAATATTCTTTTTATTTTTTTATTTTTTATTATTATATTTTTTTCTTTTCTACTTCCCTAAAGTTGTTCTTACCTGTCCTTTGGATTCCTGGCTTCCTGGCTGCTCCAGTCAGTGGCGTTTTCAACTTACTGCTATATTCCATATTAGCTAAATTACAATCTAATCTATATGTGTATTTTACGAAATTTCGCAATAGTCGAAATTGCGATGCGAGTAATATAACACAAAATAATCGCATGAAGATTTCAACTTAGCACTGCTATATTCCATATTCTAGCCTAGTGTGGAATATAGCAGTGCTAAGTTAGCACTGCTATATTCCATATTAGGCTAGAATATGGAATATAGCAGTGCTAAGTTGAAATCTTCATGCGATTATTTTGTGTTATATTACTCGCATCGCAATTTCGACTTTTGCAAATGTTCTTAATATTGCTCTAACTTCGTCTTTTAGAATATTCGTAAAAGTTAGAGCAATATTACGAAATTTCGTAAAATACACATAGATTGTATTTAAGCTAATATACTGCTATAGTAATATTTTTTAATAGTGTACATATTTTACAAAACTTAAGTTCAGAAGAGGCAAAAAAAAAATAGAGGAAAAAAAAGGGATTATAGCACTATATTAGCTAAATTACAATCTATGTGTGTATTTTACGAAATTTCGTAATATTGCTCTAACTTCTTCTTTTAGAATATTCGTAATATTCTAAGAGACGAAGTTAGAGCAATATTACGAAATTTCGTAAAATACACAAATTAGCCTAGCCATAGTCAATTAGCATAGGAACGTTGCCTTATACTATCAAGATAAATAATCGCAATACGCGAAAAATAAATCGCATATTATTCGCGATAATTGGAATAATTGCGAATATTCGATTTCGACAAATATAACACGAATATTCATTCGAATATTCGCGAAATATCGCGAAATCGAATATGGCACCTCCCGCTCATCACTACTGAAGGGCAGAAGGATTACAAATATAGAGCAAGGATAAATACGGGAATAAGATTATTTGCCAAGGATAAAAGCCAGCATTTGGGCGCCCGGGCCTTGGGAGAGAAAACCAGACAGGAGTTCTAGGAACAGTGTACACTAGGAGAAGGTACAGCCTGGTCTGAGTGTATATTATTATTGCCCTCCGAGTATCTTGAAAGATTATACCTGCCAGTATTGAAATTAGCCTGCTTGTGAAGCACTTGATGTAAGGGACTGTATTACCATCATATTGTACAAAGTTGGACTGTTCCAAGTAAAGCAAAGTTTGGTTCACTATACCATCTGTGTACCTCACTTATTACAACTAGAAATCGGTGTGCCACCGTTACAGGCACTGGCGTCACGATCCTTAAAGGGACCTTGCTCCAGGCACTTAAAACACCTGCAACATCCAGGGCACCTCATCCACCATCAGGCCTGGTCCCTACATACAGAGTGTGCCCCAGAGGAACTTTGTGTCAGCCTCTCCTTCACTGCCGCATGCCTGCCCAGGGTTCTCCTACAGAACAGTGAGTAACCCTCGATTGCCCAAAACCGTGACCTCACTTCGCAATACCCTGCAGGTCTGGCGTGCTGCATAAATTGGCGTCACGAACAGGATACGATCATTCCTGCGCCATTGTTGGAATATAAAAACTGTGTGCCATTATATGCCTATAAAGGGACTAAGCCCTAACTGTTTATTCAAAATTGCTGGATCAAAGAACTCTAATAATTGCGGTGTGAAGAACTGTATATTGCATGGACTGTTTCGCTGTTTATTCAGCCACCGCTTGCTGTCAGTGAATAGACAGCGTTATGCTTCAAAAGATGCGCACCCGTGAGTAGGCCTGCTTGGCCATAATACTGCGTCATTTTTGTTAAGGGACCCATATATCTGGATTTAACCCATTCAGGACAGGAGTCCTTTGTTTTGGTCCCATGTTGCCTGCTGCAAGTTTATCCACGGCTCAGTGGTAGTGGTGGGCCACTGAAATTACAAATTGCTACAGGGCCATATTGTTTACAGGACCTCCTGCCTGCTGTTTTAAAGAACTAAAGCCAAGTTGTGCTTATTTTTGTTTTGCACCTTTAACCCTTTTAACCCCCTTTTCAGGTTGATTAAGGGAAATTGCAGCACTTATTTTATATGCCATTTTAAATAATGTGGACTTTTATGTGCTGTGACTTTTATATGCAACTTATACTTCAAGGAAATGTGCCCAGAGATGACTCTAATGTATGTGGGCCTCTGAGATGCTGCTCTATATTTATGGCTCTTCAGGTATATATATCACTGGCTTTTACAAAGGAAACCTGGGTACGGACTCATTTTTATTCTTTGAGCCTCCAAGAACTTATTTGGTTCTGCATTTTCTATGGGACTACTGTGTTTTATTATGGACAATTGCAATTAAACTTTTATTATGGACTATCCTGGTATCCTTGATACGCTGCACCAGGTCAGCGCCCCCTGTTCCCTTGTATTATCATGAGAGAAGAGAACGACGCCCCTTTTCACCGGACTTGTTCCTTAGCCAGCGGAACTGCCTGATATATATATATATATATATATATATATATATTTGCAAATGTAGATGTATATTCCTGCTTTGAAATATTTTTCTCTTTCAGGTGCAGTCTCCAGCTCGGCAGGGCCCCTTTTATGTTGTGCTGAGGACGGGCAACGTTGTAGCATGGGGGTATGTAGTGTCCCACTAGGTAGGAGTGGGCACTACACAAGGGTCAATTGGGTCACGTGTTACTCCTACTCCTAAGGGACAGTGGCATTATATTTAACTATGCATTTTAATGTATTTTCTATGTGTTTTGATATGTATTGTTCCCCTGTGACATGTATAGCAGGCCTATTGGGGTGTAGTGTAGCATCCTAGACACTAGAGGGAGATAGGGAGCCCCTAGTATAAATGTTCAGGCCCAGACAGGAGTCTGTGGAGACAGAAGTGAGAAGGCACCAGCCAGAGATATGCTGAGGGCCTCCTCCTGACATGCAGCTAGACAGTCCAGGCTTCTAGTTGCCACCAGGAGGCTAGTGAAGGATTCCAGCCTGCCTGAAGTTTTCCTGAGTCCAGCTTAGCTCAGAAGAATCAACCCTGCAGGTCTGGCAAGCTGCACTAGCTAGTAGCCGCCCCAGTTTTGTACCTTAAAGGAATTTGTACAATTATTAAAAGGACAAGTCCGTGACGAACACCCACGTTTAAGATTAAGGGTACGCTTCAGGTGTATTGCCAAGAAATGCTTATTTCAGATTGTGAGTTATGATGTAAATGCTTAACCTCTTAAGGACACAGGGCGTACAGGCCAGGCGGAGCCAGGGAACCCCCATGCCAGGGACCTTGTGGCCCACACTAGTATGAGCCGCCCTGGGGCTCGTACTAGTTTTCCGGCCCACCAGATAAGTCCACCTGAGCCCCCTACCGGTTAACTTGCCTGGTGTACCCCAGAGGATTTTGAGCCCGTGATTCCTGACTTTGTTGGCCAACCAGGAATCCAGATTCCCACACTGAGCTTCACTGAATATGACTTTTTTAGTTTTTTTTTCAGTGACCACTTTGTGAATCTGGTGGTGGAGCAAATTAACTTGTTCGCCCAACAGTTCATTGCTCAACACCCGGGCTCCTTTTTGGCTAGGTCCAGTGGATGGACTCCGGTCAGTGCAGCCGAGATGAGGACGTTTTGGGGCCTCGTGCTGCATATGGGCCTAGTAAAAAAAAACTGTGTCATGCAGTACTGGAGTGGGGACATCCTCTACTAGACCCCACTCTACTGTATGGCCATGACACATTCCCGTTTTGAGGCCATTCGGAAATGCATGCATTATCCAGATAATGCAGCATATCCCCCCGAGGTGATCCTGCCTATGACCGCCTGTACAAAATCATCGATCACTTCGGGGCCAAATTTTTGAAGGCCTATGTACCTGGAAGGGAGGTCGCTGTTGATGAGTCTCTCATTGCTTTCAAGGGGAGACTCATTTTCAGACAGTATGTTCCCTCTAAGCGGGCGAGGTATGGCATGAAGCTGTACAAACTTTGTGAGAGTACTTCAGGGTATACTTACTAGTTTCGTGTGTACAAGGGGTGATATTACGGTATTGAACTCCCAGAATGTCCCCCCACTCTGGGTGTTAGCGGGAAACTTGTGTAGGACCTTATGCACCCACTGCTAGAAAAGGGTTACCACCTGTATGTGGATAACTTTAATACCAGTATCCCCTTGTTCCAGTCCCTCGCCGCCAGATCCACGTCCGCTTGTGGGACCGTGTGGAAAAATCAACGCGGCCTCCCTACCCACCCCCTCCAGGTACCTTTCCCCAGGGGTGAGACCCGTGCCCTTACCAGTGGAAACCTGCTGCTGGTCAGATATAATGACAAGAGGGATGTCCTTGTACTGTCCACAATTCATGGTAACGGCATCACCCCGGTCCCTGTGTGAGTTACCGCGGCAATGGTCCTGAAGCCCGATTGTATCGAGGACTACAATCGGTATATGGGAGGAGTTGATCTCTCTGATCAAGCCATATAACGCCATGCGCAAAACCTGGGCATGGTACAAAAAAGTTGCAGTCTACTTGGTACAGGTTGCCTTGTACAACTCTTTTGTGCTATCCCGCTGCGCTGGCAACACAGGGACATTCCTCCAGTTCTATGAGGCAGTCCTCAAGGACCTGATCTTTTCTGACCGGGAAAGAGCAGGTCGGAGTACCTCAGGAACTGGAGGCGCCCGGATCGTCCCTGGCCAACACTTCCCCTCCCCCCCCATACTGGAAAGAAGTGACGGTCCTAAAAATAGTGGAAAGTGTGTCACAGGAGGGGGATACGGAAGGACACCACCACTCACCCTGGGTTCAGACCTGAGCATTCGGGATGGAGCGCTCTGTATGCGCGATTGTACGGGCGTTTGCAATCGCGCATACAGAAACAAGCGAACGCCCATTGTCGCGCGTCCCCGCTGAAGTCTATGTACGGGAACGCGCGACAAGACGCCCCAAAGAAGCTCCTGTACTTCTTGGGGCGTCGGGCGTTTTACAGCGCGATCGTACGCGCTGTAAAACGCTCAGGTGAGAACCATTCCCATAGGGAATCATTGGTTCTTGCCTGTTGAGCGTTTTACAGCACTTAGGAACGTGCTGTAAAACGCTCAGGTCTGAACCCAGCCTGAGTGTGACACGTGCTCCGATCATCCGGGCCTCTGCATTGACGGTTGCTTCAGGGAGTACCACACTTCCATGGAGTGCTAAATTTATAATCCCCTTCCCCAATTTTAATTCTATTTGGCCACAGACAATCACCCAGAAAATAAACAAAAAACTATTGCTCTCAGACTTTGGAGACACTAAAACAATTTTATTTATTTTTTAATAATATTTTGTAAAACTAAAATAAATAAAAAAAGTATACATATTAGGCATCGCCGCATCCGTAGAAACCTGAACTATAAAAATACCACATGACCTAACCCCACAGATGAACACAGTCAAGAAAATAAAATAAAAACGGTGTAAAAAAAGCTATTTTCTTGTCACCTACATCACAAAAAGTGTAATAGCAAGCGATCAAAAAGTCATATGCACCCCCAAAATAGTGCTATTAAAACCATCCTCTCATCCCGCAAAAATTGAGCACCTACTTAAGACAATATGCTAAAAACTAAATAAAAACTGACTCCCAAACTATGGAGATACTAAAATGTATTTTTTTTTTGTTTAAAAAAGGATATTATAGTGTAAAACCTAAATAAATTTTAAAAAGTAGACATATTAGGTATTGCCGCGTCCGTAAGAATCTGCTCTATAAAAATAACACATGACCTAATCCCTCAAATGAACACAGTAAAAAAATATATAAAAACGGTGTCAAACCAGCAATTTTTGGCCAAATTTTCCATTTTAATCAATTTTTTCTGTAAACAAAGCAAGGGTTAACAGTCAAACAAATACTATATTTATTGCCCTGATACTGTAGTTTACAGAAACATCCCATATGTGGTAGTAAAATGCTGTATGGCCAAACGGCAGGGCGCACAAGGAAAGGAACACCATACGGTTTTTGGAAGGCAGATTTTGCTGGACTGTTTTTTTGACACCATGTCCCATTTGAAGCCCCCCGATGCACCCCTAGAGTACAAACTCCATAAAAGTGACCCCATATAAGAAACTAAACCCCTCAAGGTATTCAAAACTGATTTTACAAACTTTGTTAACCCTTTAGGTGTTCCACTAGAGTTATTGGCAAATGGAGATGAGATTTCAGAATTTAAATTTTTTGGCAAATTTTCCATTTGAATCCATTTTTTCCAGTAACAAAGCAAGGGTTAACAGCCAAACAAAACTCAATATTTATCGCCCTGATTCTGTAGTTTATAAAAATGCCCCATATGTGGTCGTAAACTACTGTTCGGGCACATGGCAGGGCGCAGAAGTAAAGGAACACCATATGGTTTCTGGAAGGCAGATTTTTTGTAACCTTGCCTCACAAAAATGTAATATAAAGCAACCAAAAATCATATGTACCCTAAAAATAGTCCCAACAAAACTGTCAACTTATCCTGTAGTTTCCAAAATGGGGTCACTTTTTTGGAGTTTCTACTCTAGGGGTGCATCAGGGGGGCTTCAAATGGGACATGGTGTAAATAGACCATTCCTTCAAAATCTGCCCTCCAAAAACCATATAGCATTCCTTTCCTTCTGCACCTTGCTGTGTGCCCATACAGTAGTTTACAACCACATATGGATTGTTTTTATAAACTACAGAATCAGGGCAATAAATATTGAGTTTTGTTTGGCTGTTAACCCTTGCTTTGTTACTGGAAAAAATGGATTCAAATTTGCCCAAAAATTGAAATTCTGAAATGTTATCTCCATTTGCCAATAACTCTTGTGGAACACCTAAAGGGTTAACAAAGTTAGTAAAAATCAGTTTTGAATACCTTGAGTGGTGTAGTTTCCAAAATGGAGTCACTTTTATGGAGTTTCTACTCTAGGGGTGCATCAGGGGGGCTTCAAATGGGACATGGTGTAAATAAACCAGTCCATCAAAATCTGCCTTCCAGGAACTATATGGTGTTCCTTTACTTTTGTGCCCTGCCGTGTGCCCGAACAGTAGTTTACGACCACATATGGGTGTTTTTATAAACTACAGAATCAGGGCAATAAATATTGAGTTTTGTTTGGCTGTTAACCCTTGCTTTGTTACTGGAAAAAATGGATTCAAATGGAAAATTTGCCAACAAATGTAAATTCTGAAACGTTATCTCCATTTGCCAATAACTCTTGTGGAACACCTAAAGGGTTAACAGAGTATGTAAAATCCGTTTTAAATACCTTGAGGGGTGTAGTTTCTAAAATTAGGTCATTTTTGGGTGGTTTCTATTATGTAAGCCTCACAAAGTGACTTCAGACCTGAACTGGTCCTTAAAAAGTGGGTTTTTGAAAATTTCAGAAAAATTTCAAGATTTGCTTCTAAACTTCTAAGCCTTGTAACGTCCCCAAAAAATAAAATAGCATTCCCAAAATGATCCAAACATGAAGTAGACATATAGGAAATGTAAATTAATAACTATTTTGGGAGGTATTACTATGTATTATAGAAATAGAGAAATTGAAACTTGGAAATTTGCAAATTTTTCCAAATATTTGGTAAATTTGTTTTTTTTTTATAAATAAAAATGATTTATTTTTTTACTCCATTTTACTAATGTCATAAAGTACAATATGTGACGAAAAAAACAATCTCAGAATGGCCTGGATAAGTAAAAGCATTTTAAAGTTATTCACACATAAAGTGACACTGGTCAGATTTGTAAAAAATGGCCTGGTCCTTAAGGGGTTAATTATGTCTCCCACTTTGGAAATGATCCAGAAATTTGCCTTATAATCTCTGCTTTCTTTCAATAAAGTTTAGAGAAACTTGGTACATGGCATTGAGAGTGTGTATCAGTTATTCTCTCTGAGTACTCATATACAGGTCCTTCTAAAAAAAATTTGCATGTTGTGATAAAGTTAATTATTTTCTGTAATTTACTGATAAACATTACACTTTCATATATTTTAGATTCATTACACACAATTGAAGTAGTTCAAGCCTTTTATTGTTTTAATATTGATGATTTTGGCATACAGCTCATGAAAACCCCAAATTCCTATCTCAAAAAATTAGCATATCATGAAAAGGTTCTCTAAACGAGCTATTAACCTAATCATCTGAATCAACTAATTAACTCTAAACACCTGCAAAATATTCCTGAGGCTTTTAAAAACTCCCAGCCTGGTTCATTACTCAAAACCGCAATCATGGGTAAGACTGCCGACCTGACTGCTGTCCAGAAGGCCATCATTGACACCTCAAGCAAGAGGGTAAGACACAGAAATAAATTTCTGAACGAATAGGCTGTTCCCAGAATGCTGTATCAAGGCACCTCAGTGGGAAGTCTGTGGGAAGGAAAAAGTGTGGCAGAAAACACTGCACAACGAGAAGAGGTGACCGGACCCTGAGGAAGATTGTGGAGAAGGACCGATTCCAGACCTTGGGGGACCTGCGGAAGCAGTGGACTGAGTCTGGAGTAGAAACATCCAGAGCCACCGTGTACAGGCGTGTGCAGGAAATGGGCTACAGGTGCCGCATTCCCCAGAAACAGCGGCAGAAGCGCCTGACCTGGGCTACAGAGAAGCAGCACTGGACTGTTGCTCAGTGGTCCAAAGTACTTTTTTTGGATGAAAGCAAATTTTGCATGTCATTCGGAAATCAAGGTGCCAGAGTCTGGGGAGAGGGAAATGCCAAAATGCCTGAAGTCCAGTGTCAAGTACCCACAGTCAGTGATGGTCTGGGGTGCCATGTCAGCTGCTGGTGTTGGTCCACTCTGTTTTATCAAGGGCAGGGTCAATGCAGCTAGCTATCAGGAGATTTTGGAGCACTTCATGCTTCCATCTGCTGAAAAGCTTTATGGAGATGAAGATGTCATTTTTCAGCACGACCTGGCACCTGCTCACAGCGCCAAAACCACTGGTAAATGGTTTACTGACCATGGTATTACTGGGCTCAATTCGCCTGCCAACTCTCCTGACCTGAACCCCATAGAGAATCTGTGGGATATTGGGAAGAGAAAGTTGAGAGACACAAGACCCAACACTCTGGATGAGCTTAAGGCCGCTATCGAAGCCTCCTGGGCCTCCATAACACCTCAGCAGCGCCACAGGCTGATTGCCTCCATGCCACGCCGCATTGAAGCAGTCATTTCTGCAAAAGGATTCCCGACCAAGTATTGAGTGCAGAACTGAACATAATTATTTGAAGGTTGACTTTTTTTGAATTAAAAACACTTTTCTTTTATTGGTCGGATGAAATATGCTAATTTTTTTAGATAGGAATTTTGGGTTTTCATGAGCTGTATGCCAAAATCATCAATATTAAAACAATAAAAGGCTTGAACTACTTCAGTTGTGTGTAATGAATCTAAAATATATGAAAGTCTAATGTTTATCAGTATATTACAGAAAATAATGAACTTTATCACAATATGCTAATTTTTTTAGAAGGACCTGTAATTAACTAATTAGGAGTCCCATGATTGTATTTGAGCTGATTGATATATAGTTTTGTGGGAATAGATTTAGTAAAACCTGTAAGTTATACATTTATATCTCTGCTTTTTCTACCCCCCTGTGAACAGCTATCTGTACAGGAGGGAGGGATTATCAGTGATTGATAGCATGGTGTGTATAAGTTTGCATATAGACACGTACAGTGACCATGCCGGGCCCCTTCAGAGAGTTCCTCAAACATGTATAATATGAGGCAAGTAAGGGGGGAAGGGGTTTGGTGCAGAGGCAAGGGTGGGGGGGGGGGCGCTCAGTGCGCACTTACACACCCGGCAGTTTCATGTCACTGCCGGGCTGTTGTTTCCATAGCGAAGCAGGGAGTGTTCTCTGTTCCCTGCTTCACTGTTCTTGTGAGCACTCCCCCTGCTGGCCACACATTGCGCTGCTGTCTGTGGGAGGAGCGATGAAGGATCGGGAATTTTGCAGACCGCACATCGCCGGCGCTAGTAGAATATGCCTATTCTTGTCCGCAATAGGGCATATTTTAATTTTTTCGGGAACGGAAATGCGGACCCAGATGTGCGGCCCTGATCCGGAAATGCAGACCCACACTTCTGGGTCCGCATTTCCGTTCCCGAAAAAATTAAAACATGCCCTATTGCGGACAAGAATAGGCATATTCTATTAGCGCCGGCGATGTGCGGTCCTCAAAATGCGGAACGCACATTGCCGGTGTCCGTGTTTTGCGGATCCGCAAAACACACACGGATGTGTGAATGGACCATTTTCCTGATGACGCACTCCCACACTCACATCGCACTGCTGGCTGTGCTGGAGGCCGATTCCCGGTCCTTCATCGCTCCTCCCACAGACAGCAGCGCAATGTGTGGCCAGCAGGGGGAGCGCTCACAAGAACAGTGAAGCAGGGAACAGAGAACACTCCCTTCTTTGCTATGGAAACAGCAGCCCGGCAGTGACATGAAACTGCCGGGTGTGTAAGTGCGCACCGAGCGCCCCCTCCACCCTTGCCTCTGCACCAACCCCCCCCCCCCTTCCCCATAGAAATAAATGGGTCTGCAATTCCGTTCCGCAAAATGCGGAATGGAATTGCAGATGTGTGAATGGAGCAAAAAAAGTAAGTGTGTGGTTTTTTTTTGTTTTTTTTTTATAACGCTGCAGACTGGGGGAAACAACTACTGTAAGGGGACTGTGGGCACATATCGGGCATAACTACTGTGAGGGGGTACATAATCTGGCATAACCACTGTGAGACGTCACACATCTGGGCATATCTACTGCGAGGCACATCATCTAGCATAACTACTGTGAAGAGGCACACGATCTGGTAGAACTGCTGTGAGGGGGCACATAATCTGACATAACTACTGTGAGGGGCAAATATCTGGGCATATCTACTGTGAGGGGCACATATCTGGGCATAACCACTGTGAGGGGGCACATATCTGGGCATATATACTGTGAGGGAGGCACATATCTGGGCATAACTACTGTGAGGAGGCACACAATCTGGAATAACTACCGTTAGGGGGCACATATCTGGGCATATCTACAGTCAGGGGCACATAATCTGGGGACTGAGAGGCATAAGGGCTGATATTGGGGGCTGATGAGAGGCATGGGGCTCTCATCTGAGGTCTGATTGGGGGTAATTGACACTGGGGTCTGAGCTGAGGTCTGATTTGAGGTCTTATTGGGGTCTTATTCACATTGGGGGTCTGATTGGGGCTGTCAGCTGAGGTCTGATTAACATTGGGGGTCTGATTGGTGGTCTGACTTGAGATGTAATGACATTTTTTTTTTCTTATTGTTCCCCTCTAAAACCTAGGTGCATCTTATAGGTCTCCTGAACTGCAGAGCGGTGCCCACTTCCAGCCCTGAGCCCAGCTGCCCAGAGCACTGATCCTGAGCCGCTGGAGTCTTCATAACTGTAAGTATTTACAGTAATTCACTGTAATCTATATTATACTGTATATATTACTTGTTTTATGTGAGTGCTGGGTTGTTGGAGAAGGTGTGGGGGAGTGGTAAAGAGAAATTTTGTACCAAGTGTAGGTGATGTGGGCGGCGTAATATGTAGGTGGGGCTGTGTGTGGGTGTGATTTTAGGGTAGACGGGACACAGGGGCCCCATAATCTCCTATTGCCCGGGGGCCCCATGAGTTGTCAGTCCGCCCCTGGCTGTCAGTCAATGGTAACACCTCCCTCCTGTACCAATTGTTGTTCGGGAAATAAAAAAAGCAAAGATATAAAGGTATAAATTACAGGTTCTACTGAACCTTTTTCCACAAACTATATATGGATCTGCTAAGCTCCTCCTGCTCTATAACATGGTGCTTTCAGATTACATTGCAAAACCAGTATATTTCCAACCCACCCCTTTTTTGTAACCCACTTCTATCTTTCTCCACTCTATCGGCCAACAGCAATCTCACTCCTTGGATTAAGGTTGGTGGGGACCTCCATCTCCCTCTGAGACCACATCTGAATGCCTATTGAAGCGATGTACAGAGGAGGTGGTCATGTACAAGTGTGGCCTCCTGCACTGAAGTCTACACCAATTATGGAAAAAGCTGAGCCAATGACTCTCTTAGACTTCACAGAGCCACAAAAATATGTCATCAACTCTTCATTGCTGGATAGGATAAATGGATGGCCATTTGGGAAAATGGAAGGTGGATGCCCTAGGTGGAGGCCTGTACATCATGTGTACTCCATATAATCAGGCCTTGCCTTGGACAGTCCCATTCTTCACAAAAAAAAGCCTTTTTCTTGCCCACCCTGATACAGTCTGAAGACCCATCTTACTCAATGGTCTGAAGGGGAATTGTCCCCAATACAGCATTCACACCACAGCTGCTAGAAGTATTCGATAGTGGACACCAACATTTCCTTTCAAGTAGAGTTCACAGCCTTTCAGATAACTTTAATGTCCCACCAGTAGACTAATGGAGTAGTGGGGACAACCTGCCTTTTCAGTTTGAGAATGGTTGATATAGCAGACCGGGGAGTGTTCTTGGAAGTAGTTCCAAATATTTTTGGTTGTTATATCTAAAAGTGCAAGTAAGGTCTTCAAAGGGATTTTCTCATCAAGATTACCCCATTCATTTGTTTAGAGCCAATGGGCTGTTTTAAAACCAACTTAACACAACCTTATATTGAAAGAATCATTTGAATGGACAACACGTAATACCATATTTCTCCTGGAGTGGCCACTGCAGAGGAAACGTTTCACTGGCAGCATATTTTCCAACTTGCTGGGACGGCTTAAAGGGACATTCCGGTTCTTACCAGTTATCCACAGGAGAGTGACAACTATTCGATCAGTGTGGAGGGTCTAACTGCTGGGACCCCCATGGATCATGAGAATGGGGACCCTGTACGGTCCCCTAAAATGAACTGATAGCCAGTATGAGCATGCGTACCACCGCTCCATTCTTCTCTTTGGGACTTGTAGAAATAGCTAGCGCTTGTACTAGGCTATCTCCGGCAGTCCCATAGAAATTAACGGAGCAGCAGTGTTCATGCTCGACCTGCTTATCCGTTGATTTCTGGTAGCCCCGACCATTGGAGGTCCCAGGAGTAGGACCCTCAGTGATCTAATAGGGGGATAACTTGTTACCACTAGGAATATCCCTTTAATTTAAAAAAGGGGTGTCATGGTCAGCCCACTTCTTGCATATGGCTTCTCACTTTACTGTTTCATCTGATCATAACTAGTGCTCGAGAGGTGTAAGAATTAGACAAGACTCATGCATGAAGAAGGTGGGGGAAACTTTTTTTAATTTCACAATACATACACACAAATATATATACTGCATGCCTGGGATAAACATATGCCGATCCTTAGAAAAAAACTAAAAAGGAAAGAGTATTTTGGCAGACAAGATTGACTTCTATGTAATAAATATACCAATGGCAATCGCCCACAAGAAGAAGCCCCTCACTCATAGTTCTTCTGACCTGGAGCGCCTCACTGATGGTTCTGCTCCTTCTGACAACACATAAATAATGTTGGGGTAAAGGGTTTAATGACTAACATGGAAATTTGGCTAATGTCTGTTGGGCCTCACGGAGGCGTTTGATCTGCTCTCTTAAACTCTTCCGCTCTTTGGACAGGTCGTCTTTCTCCACTAGTAACACATTGAGGCTATCTTTCTCCTGGAGTAGGAGCAGCATTTGGGCCTGCAGCTTGTCAGCAAACTCGTGGAGCATGTAGTGCAGGACGATCAGAGGGATCTGGTTTGACAAACGAGTGGTCGTGTTCTAGGGTCAAAAGAAACACAGAAAGCTGAATGTTAATGGACAGATCTACTCATACCATACGTGACTACTAAACAGAAGTACATAGGAAAAGACGTGATGTCATCAACACAACTGACGAATCTTTATATTACTGTACATAGGAGGCAGTATTATAGTAGTTATATTCTTGTACATAGGAGGCAGTATTATAGTAGTTATATTCTTGTACATAGGAGCAGTATTATAGTAGTTATATTCTTGTAAATAGGAGGCAGTATTATAGTAGTTATATTCTTGTACATAGGAGCAGTATTATAGTAGTTATATTCTTGTACATAGGAGGCAGTATTATAGTAGTTATATTCTTTTACATAGGAGGCAGTATTATAGTAGTTATATTCTTGTACATAGGAGCAGTATTATAGTAGTTATATTCTTGTACATAGGAGCAGGATTATAGTAGTTATATTCTTGTACATAGGAGCAGGATTATAGTAGTTATATTCTTGTACATAGGATCAGTATTATAGTAGTTATATTCTTGTACATAGGAGCAGTATTATAGTAGTTATATTCTTGTACATAGGAGCAGTATTATAGTAGTTATATTCTTGTACATAGGCAGTATATAGTAGTTATATTCTTGTACATAGGAGCAGTATTATAGTAGTTATATTCTTGTACATAGGAGCAGTATTATAGTAGTTATATTCTTGTACATAGGAGCAGTATTATAGTAGTTATATTCTTGTACATAGGAGCAGTATTATAGTAGTTATATTCTTGTACATAGGAGCAGTATTATAGTAGTTATATTCTTGTACATAGGAGCAGTATTATAGTAGTTATATTCTTGTACATAGGAGCAGTATTAGTAGTTATATTCTTGTACATAGGAGCAGTATTATAGTAGTTATATTCTTGTACATAGGAGCAGTATTATAGTAGTATATTTTGTACATAGGAGCAGTATTATAGTAGTTATATTCTTGTACATAGGAGCAGTATTATAGTAGTTATATTCTTGTACATAGGAGCAGTATTATAGTAGTATATTCTTGTACATAGGAGCAGTATTATAGTATTTATTCTTGTACATAGGAGCAGTATTATAGTAGTTATATTCTTGTACATAGGAGCAGTATTATAGTAGTTATATTCTTGTACATAGGAGCAGTATTATAGTAGTTATATTCTTGTACATAGGAGCAGTATTATAGTAGTTATATTCTTGTACATAGGAGCAGTATTATAGTAGTTATATTCTTGTACATAGGAGCAGTATTATAGTAGTTATATTCTTGTACATAGGAGCAGTATTATAGTAGTTATATTCTTGTACATAGGAGCAGTATTAGTAGTTATATTCTTGTACATAGGAGCAGTATTATAGTAGTTATATTCTTGTACATAGGAGCAGTATTATAGTAGTTTATTCTTGTACATAGGAGCAGTATTATAGTAGTTATATTCTTGTACATAGGAGCAGTATATAGTTATATTCTTGTACATAGGAGCAGTATTATAGTAGTTATATTCTTGTACATAGGAGCAGTATTATAGTAGTTATATTCTTGTACATCGGAGCAGTATGATAGCAGTTATATCCTTTGTACATAGGAGCAGTATTATAGTAGTTACTGTATATTATTGTACATAGGCGGGCAGTATTATAGAGTAGTTATGTTCTTGTACATAGGAGCAGTATATAGTAGTTATATTTGATTGTACATAGGAGCAGTATTATAGTAGTTACTGTATATTATGTACATAGGAGGCAGTATTATAGTATTTATGTTCTTGTACATCGGAGCCGTATTATAGTACGGTAGTTATATTCTTGTACTAGGAGCAGTATTATAGTAGTTATATTCTTGTACATAGGATCAGTATATAGTAGTTATATTCTTGTACATAGGAGCAGTATATAGTAGTTATATTCTTGTACATAGGAAGCAGTATTATAGTAGTTATATTCTTGTACATAGGAGGCAGTAATATAGTAGTTATGTTCTTGTACATAGGAGCAGTATTATAGTAGTTGTGTTCTTGTACATAGGAGCAGTATTATAGTAGTTATATTCTTGTACATAGGAGCAGTATTATAGTAGTTATATCCTTGTACATAGGAGCAGTATTATAGTAGTTACTGTATATTATTGTACATAGGAGGCAGTATTATAGTAGTTATGTTCTTGTACATAGGAGCAGTATTATAGTAGTTATATTCTTGTACATAGGAGCAGTATTATAGTAGTTACTGTATATTATTGTACATAGGAGGCAGTATTATAGTATTTATGTTCTTGTACATCGGAGCCGTATTATAGTACGGTAGTTATATTCTTGTACATAGGAGCAGTATTATAGTAGTTATATTCTTGTACATAGGAGCAGTATTATAGTAGTTATATTCTTGTACATAGAAGCAGTATTATAGTAGTTACTGTATATTATTGTACATAGGAGGCAGTATTATAATAGTTATATTCTTGTACATAGGAGCAGTATTATAGTAGTTACTGTATATTCTTGTACATAGGAGCAGTATTATAGTAGTTATATTCTTAACCAAATCTCTTTTTATTGGTCATGTCGCAAATAGTCACAGGTAGAGTGATACATGGTACATTTTTCAGCATAAAGGATATATTCTTATAAGCATAATATATGATGGATCATATTAATCATATAAAACATTATGCATAGCAAGATGTCAAGTGATGATATCATCTCCAACCAGACTGATATCCAGTATCATAATCAACAAAAGAAAAACTAGACAAAATTATTGAGAAAGGGAGGGTTGGGAGAAGAGGAGGGGATGCGGAAAAAGGGGGGGGGGGAGTTTCTGCTCTAGTTGTCAGGGTATCTAAAGTTCCTCCAGGGAAGCCACGTTTTGAAGTACTTCATGCGAGAGTGTGACTCCCAGTGGGCCAGCTCCTCAAACATATATAGCTGGTCTACTCTTTCCATCCATCCAGAGATGGTAGAAGAAAGGGTCTGTCTCCATAACAGGGGAATTTGTAATCGGGCAGCTGTAATGAGTATAGTTGGCAGATCTGACTTGGCCGGGGTGAGTGATGCATTAGGACACCAGAGTAGAATCAGTTTTTGATCCAGAACGATGGAGGTGGAGCAAATTCTGTTTAGTAAATGCTCCACCTGGCTCCAGAAAGGACGTATGTTCGTACAGTTCCACCAGATATGTAAGATAGAGACGACGCCCGCCCCGCACCTCCAGCAGACCTCCGGAATCTCCGGGTTGAGTTTATGAAGGAACTCAGGTGTTTTATACCAGCGAGTGAGCAATTTGTACGAGTTCTCCTGAATTTTAATACAACGGCTGAAGCCATGTGAGTGGGTCAATATGAAGGCTTTTTCTGGGTTTGACAGTTTAATGGATAGCTCTTTTTCCCAAGAACTCAGGAAATGTGGTTCGGAATGGGTAGACGATAGTAGTTCCTTATACATCATGGAGAAAGGTCTGCTGGAGGGCCGCGCGGACCTCAGCCTTCGCTCCAACCAAGTAGGCGAGGCAAAGTGAGAGGTCTGCAGTTGCAGGTGTTTTATGTCCCTTTTAAAGCTAAGGAGATATAGAAACGCCGCAGAGTTGACTCTAGGCAATTTAAGAACCCCATCCCAATCTAGTACCTCCTCTAGTGTCATCACATCTTGCAGGGTGTGTCTCTTGAGCAGGGCCCAGACTCCCGTGGCGTCCTGAACTGAGGGGTGAATAAAGGACTGTAATAGGTGTAATGGGAGCTCGGGACTGGGGAAAGTAAGTGTCCTGGAGTTATATAACATAGACCAGATGAGGAGTACCCCTCTCCAAAGCAGAGGTAATTTGGAGGCTGTGGGGGAACATGGGCGGATACCCCACATGATCAGTTTCTCACGGTTAGTAAATAATGTCTGTTCCAAATGGGAGCAAATATTCCCAGGGCGCTCTGAGAGAAGGTTCATGCCCCTACACATAAGATTGGCCTTGTAGTACGCATGTACATCAGGCAGCCCGAATCCCCCAAACCTCTTCTCCCTAGTCAGAATGGTGTAGGCCACTCTAGGGGACCGGCCTCTCCAAAGAAAGAGGGACATCATACGGCGGACCTCTATGAAAAACGACTGTGGGACCCAAATTGGTAATGTCTGTATAAGGTACAGGAACTTGGAGACTATGTATGTTTTTAAATAATTCTTCCTTCCTATCCAGGAGATAAATGGCATTTTCAGTTATTAAAGCTGTGTTTTGACAGATTGCAGTAAAGGAAGGTAGTTGGAGGAAAACAACTCTTTGGCGTCAGCCGTCACACGTATACCAAGGAATGGTATATATTTTGAGGCCCATTTTAAAGGGGTGGTGTCTTTAAGAAATTGCACTATGTTTGCAGGGCAGGATACATTAAAGGAAACCTGTCACCATGATTTAGCGCATAGAGCTGGGGACATGGGCTGCTAGATGGCCACTAGCACATCTGCAGTACCCAGGTCCCATAGCTCTCTGCGCTTTTATGGTGTTAAAATACCGTTTTTAGTGATATGCAAATTACCTCCTATGTGTCCTGTAGCCGGAGATGAGTCCAGCGGAAGGGAGCCCAGCACCGCCCCGCGTCCGCCGAATCTCCTCCTTGCCTGCTGACGTCATAGAGCTGCAGTGCCGAAATCTCGCGATGCGCGAGCTAGCGCATGCGTAGTTCGTTCCCTGTGCTGATTCCAGTACAGGGAATGAACATGATGCCGAGACTGCGCATGCGCTAGCTCGCGCATCGCGAGATTTCGGCAATGCAGCTCTATGACGTCAGCAGGCAAGGAGGAGATTCGGCGGACGCGGGGCGGTGCTGGGCTCCCTTCCGCTGGACTCATCTCCGGCTACAGGACACATAGGAGGTAATTTGCATATCACTAAAAACGGTATTTTAACACCATAAAAGCGCAGAGAGCTATGGGACCTGGGTACTGCAGATGTGCTAGTGGCCATCTAGCAGCCCATGTCCCCAGCTCTATGCGCTAAATCATGGTGACAGGTTCCCTTTAAGGGCCATGGACTTGGAATAGTTTATCTTAAAATTGGAAACAAAGCCAAAGTCTTCAAAAATAGTGAGTAGTTTGTGGAAAGATGCTTTAGGGTTCGAAGTCACCACCAGGAGATCATCCGCAAAGGCAGCCGTTAGATGCCTTTGGGAACCTACGGTAATGCCCTCAATCTCAGATGATTGGCGAATTTTGCTCAACAAGTTCTCCATTACCAGGACAAAAAGGGTCGGGGAGAGTGGGCATCCCTGGCGCGTGCCATTGGTGATGTCAAATGCTGGGGAGAGGGTCCCGTTGACTTTGACCCTGGCAGAGGGGGCTAGATACAGTGAGAAAACGGCCGCAATAAATTGTTCTGGTATTCCAAACTTCGACAACGTTTTGGACATAAAAGACCAACTCACCCTGTCGAAAGCTTTTTCTGCGTCAGTACTCAGTAATGCTACTGGCACTGAATTATTCTGTGCCCAAGACATCAGGTGCAATAGACGTATGGTGTTCTCACTGCCCCGTCTGCCAGGGACAAACCCAACTTGCTCGCCATAAATTATATCAGGGAGCACCAGTTGAAGGCGTTGGGCCAAGATCTTCGCCAACCACTTGACATCCACATTTAATAAGGAAATGGGGCGATAACTGCCGCATTCAAGGGGATCTTTATTTTCCTTGGTAAGGATGGTTACATGGGCCATTAAGGATTGTGGAGGTAGTGACCCTCCAGTTAGTAAATAGTTGCAGAGAGACTTAAAGTGCGGCAGCAGAGTTTCCTTGAAGGTCTTATAATATGAGATGTTCAGACCGTCGGGGCCGGGGCTCTTTCCCGAAGGTATTGAGGATAGTACTTTTAGTATCTCCGCGTCCGTGATTGGCTATCAGTTCTGGAGTTGCTTGATTCAGGGGCGGTAAATTGTATAGATTGGAGTAAAAGGTGCAAAACACCTTCGCTATGTCAGGTGTGGCTTTACGTTGTAAATGGCGGGGATAAAGGAATCTATCTGCTGTTGTTTACAAAGTGCTGTCATCAATTTATTCCCCCGGTCCCCGTGGGCATGAGCTTTAAATTTAGAGCGAAACAGCAATTTGGCGGAAGTAGCATTCAGAAGGTTTTTTAGGTCATTTCTGGCTTCGTACAGCTCTGCGGCCACCTGGGAGGTCTGGGATTGCTTGTGGGTGAGCTCAAGAGCCGTGATGCGGGACATTAACAGGTTCTGGGTATGAGAACGCTTCTTCTTGACATGAGAGCCAAGAGCAATCAGTTCGCCCTTTATCACGGCCTGGTGCGTCTCCCAGATGATGGGGATAGATGGAGGAGAGGAACCAGACGTGTTTATATAAAAAAACTCGGACAGTGAAGCTGATAGTCTAGAGACATTATGAGGGTCCTGGATAAGAGTGTCATTCAGTCGCCATGTCCAATCTTTCTTTGGGAGGCCGGTAAGTGAGAGAGTTAGGAAAATTGGGGCATGGTCTGAAAGTACAATACTCCCAATTTTAGCATTAGAGACTAATGGGGCATTGGCAGATGAGAGGAATAGGTAGTCAAGCCTGTTATATGAAGCCTTTGCATGAGAATAAAATGTGTAATCCCTTCCCGAGGGGTTCAATGTGCGCCAGACATCTAATACATCTAATTTTTTCAGAGAAACCTTAAGACGTCTCAGAAGCCTGTGCGTAATAGACAACCGGCCTGAGGAGGAGTCTAAAGATGGCTCCAGGGCCACATTAAAATCCCTAGAATAAGCATTCCCTCTTTAAAGGAGATCAACTGTCTAAGGGTCTGAATGAGCCAAGGGATCTGGCCCCTGTTGGGGGCGTATATATTCACCAGTGTAACAGAGGTGTCAGCAATAAGGCCTTTGATAAATAAAAAGCGCCACTCAGGATCTACGGAAGTCGCGCTATGTTTAAACGGAAGACTTTTCTGCACTGCAATACTGACCCCTTTGCTAGCTGATGAATGGGTACTATGATACCATTGGGTGAACCTCGTGGTTGGTAATTTTAGAATCTTTCCAGTTTTAAAATGTGTTTCTTGAAAGTAAGCATAGAAGTTTTATCTTTTTGAAAAAGTGATAATACCTGAGATCTTTTACATGGCTCGTTCAGACCCTGGACATTCAGTGAGGATACAACAAAGGTAGTCATGGTGACCAATCATAGAATGGAGAAAAGAGCATAAACCTCTGGAAGGATACATTCCTATAGCATATGACAAACTCCAACAGAGCAGATAGGGAGGACAAACGGGGAAAGGATAATCGGACAGATAAGGCAGGACAACAATAGGAAGGGAAGATAGAAGAGGAACAAATGAATGTTAGATGGCAACAAACATTCTAGAACACAATTGAAAAGTCCCATAAGACACCTGATGCATATAGAATCCTTTTTCATCGGGGGGGGGCTTCCATGGGACAACTGAGAGCCACTTAGAGGCTTTCAGAGGGGGGGTGAACATCACAATGTGAAGAACCGGTTTAACCCATGGTCTTGACCAACTGGGGTGGGATAACGGTGCAAATACAAAAGTCCGAACCAGGACAATACAACGGAGACTTGTGAGGGCAGCAGCAGCACTCTTTCATTTAGCAAGGTCCCCACAAACCTCAGGGGTTTTAAAGCTCAGTACATAAACATCTCCATTCATGTATGTAATAAGATTTTGGAGAAATAGGCACAAAGTCAGTAGCCTGAGGCACAGATACAACTACTGTGCATTATAAGGGAGAGAATCCCTGTTGAGGCAGCAAAGTTCATGATTTGAATCCACATCCTTCAGGTGTTATGCCGGTCTTTTTTGGCTCTTTCGGCTTTTCCTGTGGATACATCAAGCCAGGCATCCACTCTTGGTGGGGCAGGTAAGGGGTCCCCCTGATCTGCGGGGATCCAAGAGGGATTTCCCAGATGGATTTCAAGTCCGCCGGCGTGCGAACCGTGAATTGCAGGCCATTTTTCAAGATGGCTAGGCCAAAGGGGTACAGCCACCTAAATGGAGTAGCAGATGATTTCAAAGCGTCCAGTAATGGATGGAGAATACGCCGCTTTGCTAATGTAGTGGGCGCCAAATCCTGGAAGAACAGGAGAGGGGAATCTTCGTACCTCAGATAGTCAGCTTCTCTGCTGGTTCTCAAGAGGTCGGCCATGTCCACGAAACTAAGAAGACCACAAATCACATCACGCGGCGGGTCTGAGGGCTTTGGCTTCGGTCGCAATACGCGATGGATGCGCTCCACAACCACTGCGGCTGCCCTGTCTTGGCCTAGTAGCTGAGAGAAGATTTCAGCCGCCACCTTGGGTCTCTGCTGCGATGGATTCAGGTAGGCCTCTAATCCGCAGGTTTCGGCACCTACTCCGATTCTCCTGATCCTCTATTCGGAGGAGGGCATCATTGATCAGGTCCCGATGAGCTTGTAGGGCCTGGCAGGTTTTCCCTTCGTGCTGAAGGATGGCATCTTGGGAATTTTCAAGCGCAATTACTCTATGGCCTAAACCACGGAGATCGTCCTTAATGTCCTCCAGATCCCTCTTCAGAGGGGCTAAAGCGGTGTCCAGAAGTTCTTCGAGGACCTCTTTAGATAAATTTGAGCGGCTCCGAGGGAGTCTGCATTCCGAGGCCTCCGATGCGCTTCCAGAAGGATCTTCAGCGTCTGACGGTTGTGGTGCGCGCGGCGCCAACTTGGAGACTTCAATGGGGCGTGATTTCGCCTGCCTTTTAAGGTACTACTCCATATCTGGTTGTTTGGAGCGGGCAGGTGTCAGCTCCAGATGATCCTTAGTTTGATCCTTGCCAGTTTCCCCCATTGGTGAGCGATTTGATAGCTTATAAAGGGGTTAAATCACCAGTGTGAGTGAGGAGCTCAGGAAGCTGCTACCATTCAGCTTCACGGTCAGGCTCCGCCCCCTAGTAGTTATATTCTTGTACATAGGATCAGTATTATAGTAGTTATATTCTTGTACATAGGAGCAGTATTATAGTAGTTATATTCTTGTACATAGGAGCTGTATTATAGTAGTTATATTCCAGTACATAGATGCAGTATTATAGTAGTTATATTCTTGTACATAGGATCAGTATTATAGTAGTTATATTCTTGTACATAGGAGCAGTAATATAGTAGTTATATTCTTGTACATAGGAGCAGTATTATAGCAGTTATATTCTTGTACATAGGAGGCAGTATTATAGTAGTTATATTATTGTACATAGGAGTAATATTATAGTAGTTATATTCTTGTACATAGGAGGCAGTATTATAGTAATTATATTCTTGTACATAGGAGGCAGTATTATAGTAATTATATTCTCTTACATTTCTAACAAAATATAATCTTTTTTTAGGCTTTTATTTTATTTACGTAAACCTTTATCTCTAACTAACCTTGAAATACGCCTGGATGTGTTGAGACATTTCCTGAACAGACAGCTGTATCTGTGTTGCGGATTCTATTGGCAATGCGACTTTTCCAAAGCCAGGAAAGGCAGGAGAAAGTCCTTCTTCTCGGATTTCCTTCAAAGATCCTCCGTAAATGGTGTCCTGGCAGTATATGATCTGTTCCATCTTGAACTGTGTGCGGATTCCTTTCTCAGCCTCCTTTTGTTGTTTACTACAAATCTCTTCTAGCTTTCCCTTGAGAAGTTAGAGAAAAAGACCATTATAGTAATAGCCACTGTGCAGAAGGCCCCTAGAGGTTGCTTCTCCACAGGTACAGGCTTTGGTTAAGGGTACTTTCACACTAGCGTTGTTGGAATCAGGCAGGCAGTTCCGTTGCTGGAACTGCCTGCCAGATCCGGAAATCCGTATGCAAACGGATATCTTTTTTTTAAGGATACGGATCTGTTAGATTTATTCATTGAAACACCGGATCCGTCTTTCCGGTATCATCCGGAATAACGGATCCGGTATTTAATTTTGTCAAAGCTAGAAACAACTGCGCATGCGCAGACCGGAAAACCGACAATAATACATTTCAATGGAAATTAATGCCTGATCCGGCAAGTGCTGTAGTGTTCCGGAATTCTGTCCGGAAAAAATACCGCAGCAAGCTATAGTATACAGTATGCAGTAGTATAGTATATATAGATGTGTATAGCAGTACATTATAGTATACAGCAGTGGTGCCCAACTATTTTTCGTCTGAGGGCCGCACTAGACTTGGTATAAATTTCGCGGGCCGGAACCAGGTAGCTTTGCCAGAAATAAATGCAAACGCTGTGAGGGGGCACGTGTGAGCATTACTACTGTGAAGAGGGCACATATCTGGCATAACTACTGTGAGGGGGTACATGTCAGAGCATAACTACTGTGAGGAGGGCACATATCAGGGCATAACTACTGTGAGGGGGCACATATCTGGGCATAACTACTGTGAGGGGGGCATGTGCGAGCATTACATCTGTGAAGAGGGCACATATCTTGGCATTATTACTGTGAGGGGGCACATATCTGGGCATAACTACTGTGAGGAGGGCACATATCAGGGCATAACTACTGTGAAGAGGGCACATATCAGGGCATAACTACTGTTTGGGGGCACGAGTGAACATTACTACTGTGAAGAGGGCACATATCTTGGCATTATTACTGTGAGTGGGGCACATATCTGGGCATAACTACTGTGAGGTGGCATGTGTGAGCATTACTACTGTGAAGAGGGCACATATCTTGGCATTACTACTGTGAGGGGGCATGTGATGTATACATGTGTGTAATGTATGTAGTGCAGTATGTAATTATCACACACTGCACTACATACATTACACACACGTATACATCACATACTGCGCTGTCACCTTCTTCTGCAGGTCTACCTTGATGTCTGGTCTTTAGGTTTCGGTCAGATCCTCCACCGCCATGCTTGCGCCGTGTGCCCGACACCACCAGGAGCTGGCCCCTCCTCCTTTCATCTCTCGCCGGCTTATCCTACAGCAGGGCGCTCTATCGCTCCAGTGCCCGCCCAATCTTACCAATCAGGGGCGTAGCTAGAAATGACTGGGCCCCATAGCAAAAAAAATGATGGCCCCCCCCCTCCCGGATCTCCCACCCCCACATACCTATCGGACCTCCCACCCCTTCCAGAGCTCCCACCCTAACATCCCCACACCCCTCCCTAGATCCCCCTTAGTGTTATCCACAGATCCCCCCCCTTAGTGTTATCCATAGATCCCCCCCTTAGTGTCATCCACAGATCCCCCCCTCAGTGTCATCCACAGATCCCCCCCTTAGTGTCATCCAAAGATCCCCCCCCTCAGTGTCATCCACAGATATCCCCCCTCAGTGTCATCCACAGATCCCCCCAGTGTCATCAACAGATATCCCCCCAGTGTCATCAACAGATATCCCCCCCTCAGTGTCATCCACAGATATCCCCCCCTCAGTGTCATCCACAGATCCCCCCCCCCCAGTGTCATCCACAGATCCCCCCCCCCAGTGTCATCCACAGATATCCCCCCCCTCAGTGTCATCCACAGATATCTCCCCCTCAGCGTCATCCATGGTAGAGGCCAGGAAGACGGTGCATGCGCACTTCGATGCCTCTGCCAGTTTTCTCTGCGAGATTACGGCGCTTCTCTTCAATTTCACAGAGGCAAGTGCAGTGAATAAATTAGCTAGGAGGCGGCGCTGGGCGGGGAGATTGCATGCACAGGCAGCATCGCTTTGCTACCTGTGCCTTTCGCAGCGCATCCTGCGCTGATAAAGTCCGGTCACTGCGCGGGCCGCATGACATGGCTTAGGTTGGGCATCACTGGTATACAGTATATAGCAGTATAATATATAGAGATGTGTATAGCAGTATATTATAGTATACAGTATATAGCAGTATAATATATAGAGATGTGTATAGCAGTATATTATAGTATACAGTATATAGCAGTATAATATATAGAGATGTGTATAACAGTACATTATAGTATACAGTATATAGCTGTATATTATATAGAGATGTGTATAACAGTACATTATAGTATAGAGGATGTAGCAGTATAGTAAATAGAGATGTGTATATCAGTATATTATAGCATACAGTATGTAGTGTAGTATACAGAGATGTGTATAACAAATTTTTGGGCCGGTTGGTTATTAAAATGGAGCATAAAAGGTAAGAATTTGCAGTCCATCCCTGAGACCTAGTGCCAGATTAGCAGGTTATTCCACCTGCATCCTACATGGAACAATTTTTTTCTGGACCAAGAGGATTGCTTGACCAACATAGTAACATAGTACATAAGGCCGAAAAAAGACATTTGTCCATCCAGTTCGGCCTGTCATCCTGCAAGTTGATCCAGAGGAAGGCAAAAAAAAACCTGTGAGGTAGAAGCCAATTTTCCTCACTTTAGGGGAATAAAAAATTCCTTCCCGACTCCAATCAGGCATCAGAATAACTCCCTGAATCAACGATCTCTCTCTAGTATCTATTATGCTCCGAGTGTCAGATTAATGAAATTCGCACTGTATAAATTCACATAATTCTAAAAATATTAAAACAAAAATACTATGCCTACCTTTGCACTTCTGTAAAGATTTGGATATTGGGTGAAATGCTTCAGCGCCGTATTATTGAAAGTAGATCTGATGAGTTCTATAAGATAAGAAATGCACGGTCGGTACCTTATACTTGCAACAGTCGCTTAGGTTCTATTATCGCTAATAAAAGCTCAGTGCTCTGTAGTAGGTTCCAATGGATATCTGCATTGTAATATTCAGTTGTCATAGGTAGATGGCTTTACAGACCAGAGGACACAGTATAAAAGAACTAACTAACTGTGAAGGAGGGAGACATGCAAGAATACTGTGCAGTCCCCTCTGCAGACAAGTGTTCCAGAAAGGCTTTAGATGTGAGACCTAGTGTGTTTTTGGCATCCGTATGTTCATTATGTAAAATATAGAGCATGTCCTGTACTTGGCCTCCAAATGCGGTTCACAGACCGATTAAAGTCAAATGGTCAGAAAAAAAAGGATGCGACACAGACTTCATTTTGTACAAGCATCCAGGCATAAGGTGTAACACTTCTGTTTTCCTATGCAATGCAACCACAGGGCGGCCCCCTAACGGCAGGCAAACTCTCTGCACCTTTTCTGAATAGGTTGCTGTACTTACAGTACACCTCCTCGAAAATTTTGGGTATCCGCATTTGTGGACTGCAAAATACGTACAGCTGTATGAATGTACCCTTACTGTGTATTTCTGTAATTGCTGATTTGAGATAACAAGCCGTATCCACCATCAACTCCCCTGGGGGAGGAGCAGGCTAGAGACAGTATAGTTTAGTCCAGCGTGAATAAGCAGAACAGTCTAGATCAGGCATCCTCAAACTGCGGCCCTCCAGCTGTTGCAAAACTACAACTCCCAGCATGCCCAAACAGCCTACAGGTATCGTGGGAGTTGTAGTTTTACAACAGCTGGAGGCCCGCAGTTTGAGGATGCCCGGTCTAGATGCTCATGGGAGCAGACCTAGCTGATGCATGCTCTGGATTGAATCAGCCAGAAAGCTTCAGAATAAGCAGAGAGAAGCAGAGAAAAGGAGGAGAGATATACTTTAGGAGTATGCCAGATGGAAAAAGGATGTAACGCTTGTAGATAGATACAGACATAGACAGTGAGCCCTGATCTTGAACCCAACCCAATTTCCCTACCTACTTGCAGTACGAGTCCTAGGTAGCAAGACCACAACTGGTTGACGATCCCTACGCTACTAAGATACAGAGACAGACAGTCAGCAAAAGAGAAAACAAAGGGATAGTCATACAAAAATGGGTCTGAACCAGTCGGACAATGCAGTACAATATGAGAGACCTAGTGTAGTCAAAAAACAAGCCGATATCAGAACCAGACAGGATGCACAGTTCAAATCATGTGAGACAAAGAGTGGTCAAAAGACAAGCATTGCATGCTGTTGCTAAGGTCTCATACCAGGGCGGCGTGCCTGCGCGGTGCATCTCTTCTGGCACGTTCTAGCTGAATCTGCAGATCTCAGCGCTGGAGCCCGGACAGCGCAAGATTTTGCACTAGATCTTCAATTAAGATGGCGGCGGTCAGCTCTTCACGATCAAATGGATGAGGGTAAGTATGATTTAATTAAATTTTTTTCATTTTACACTATAATATTGGTATCGATCAACGATAAATGCTTGAGAAAGACTGCAAGGAGCAGTTGAAACGTTGCACAGGGGAAATAAAGTGGGTCGTTTTTTCTGACACCCTGGAGTGCTGCCTCTTCTTTGAAGTCTCTACAACCATATTTGACCAAATTGCCTAAGGTCAGAGGATTTTGCACCCGACTACATCTACAAGTGCTGCTGCTCTTTCTTTGTATTGTGTGTGTATATATATATATATATATATATATATATACATATACACAAGTACAGACCAAAAGTTTGGACACACCTTCTCATTCAAAGAGTTTTCTTTTTTTTCATGACTATGAAAATTGTAGATTCACACTGAAGGCATCAAAACTATGAATTAACACATGTGGAATTATATACATAACAAAAAAGTGTGAAACAACTGAAAATATGTCATATTCTAGGTTCTTCAAAGTAGCCACCTTTTGCTTTGATTACTGCTTTGCACACTCTTGGCATTCTCTTGATGAGCTTCAAGAGGTAGTCACCTGAAATGGTTTTCACTTCACAGGTGTGCCCTGTCAGGTTTAATAAGTGGGATTTCTTGCCTTATAAATGGGGTTGGGACCATCAGTTGCGTTGTGGAGAAGTCAGGTGGATACACAGCTGATAGTCCTACTGAATAGACTGTTAGAATTTGTATTATGGCAAGAAAAAAGCAGCTAAATAAAGAAAAACGAGTGGCCATCATTACTTTAAGAAATGAAGGTCAGTCAGTCCGAAAAATTGGGAAAACTTTGAAAGTGTCCCCAAGTGCAGTCACAAAAACCATCAAGCACTACAAAGAAACTGTCTCACATGCGGACCGCCCCAGGAAAGGAAGACCAAGAGTCACCTCTGCTGCGGAGGATAAGTTCATCCGAGTCACCAGCCTCAGAAATCGCAGGTTAACAGCAGCTCAGATTAGAGACCAGGTCAATGCCACAGAGTTCTAGCAGCAGACACATCTCTAGAACAACTGTTAAGAGGAGACTGTGTGAATCAGGCCTTCATGGTAGAATATCTGCTAGGAAACCACTGCTAAGGACAGGCAACACGCAGAAGAGACTTGTTTGGGCTAAAGAACACAAGGAATGGACATTAGACCAGTGGAAATCTGTGCTTTCGTCTGATGAGTCCAAATTTGAGATCTTTGGTTCCAACCACCATGTCTTTGTGCGACGCAGAAAAAGGTGAACGGATGGACTCTACATGCCTGGTTCCTACCGTGAAGCATGGAGGAGGAGGTGTGATGGTGTGGGGGTGCTTTGCTGGTGACACTGTTGGGGATTTATTCAAAATTGAAGGCATACTGAACCAGCATGGCTACCACAGCATCTTGCAGCGGCATGCTATTCCACCCGGTTTACGTTTAGTTGGACCATCATTTATTTTTCAACAGGACAATGACCCCAAACACACCTCCAGGCTGTGTAAGGGCTATTTGACCATGAAGGAGAGTGATGGGGTGCTGCGCCAGATGACCTGACCTCCACAGTCACCGGACCTGAACCCAATCGAGATGGTTTGGGGTGAGCTGGACCGCAGAGTGAAGGCAAAAGGGCCAACAAGTGCTAAGCATCGCTGGGAACTCCTTCAAGACTGTTGGAAGACCATTTCAGGTGACTACCTCTTGAAGCTCATCAAGAGAATGCCAAGAGTGTGCAAAGCAGTAATCAAAGCAAAAGGTGGCTACTTTGAAGAACCTAGAATATGACATATTTTCAGTTGCTTCACACTTTTTTGATAAGTATATAATTCCACATGTGTTAATTCATAGTTTTGATGCCTTCAGTGTAAATCTACAACTTTCATACTCATGAAAATAAAGAAAACTCTTTGAATGAGAAGGTGTGTCCAAACTTTTGGTCTGTACTGTATATACATAAAAAAGTAGGGCAGCACTCCTTTGCCAACTGTAAAATGGGTGCCAGTGGTAACCCCTCGATTCTGGGTAGTAGACAAGTCGCAAAAATCCACAGCACTCCTTAAAAGTGAAAAATGTGCTATTTATTCACACATGTCATACAGCTATATATCTTTATAGGTATGTGTGTGTGTATGTACATATTAGGCCAAGTTCACACCACTTCAGGTATTTGTGAAGGTATTGCCATCATTTATAATGAGCCAAAACCAGGTACAAGTCAAAAGCACAGAACCGGTGCAGATCTTTCCATTACACCTTATCTCTGAGTAGGCTTCACTACTTTTTGATTGAAGGGCCCACACGAAATCCAGTGCGCTGTGACTTATGACGTCACCATGCCGGCTGACGTGGTGACAACATCATGGGCCGCACAAGATTTTGCACTGGATCTGCAATCAAGATGGAAACAGTCTCTTCATGTTAAGGTAAGTATGAGTTTATAATTTTTAAATTTTTTCACCTTAGTATTAATGTCAGATTTCGCAAGTCAGTGATGAACGCGGCATCTAAGGGGTACAATGACGTGGGGGGGGGGGGCGGCGCAATTACCGCTCCCTGTCATTGCACCCACTACTTACAAAGAAATGTGCTCCTTAACAAAGTAATTTTTTTACAAAATTCGGCTAAACAGCAGAATCTAATTTTCCAATACTTTGCTTATCTCAAGTATACATATATATTTGTAAATCTAGTTTCTAGTTAGATGTGAGACGGCTCGCTCACTGTAACCATGGCTTGGTACCTCTGTCTGGTTTGAATCACCCTTTCAAAATCGGCATCGAACTACTAAAAATGGAGACCGGCACTCATACACTGGGGGTCACGTGAGAAATTGAGTAAAATGTAGTTTTAATAACTTGATCAAATATAAAATACAGCGTAAGGCCTCACACGACAGTATTTTTTTGCGGTTCGCAAAAAGGGGTTCCATTGTTCCGTGATCCGTCTCCGTTTTTGTTTCCGTGTGTCTTCCTTTATTTTTGGAGGATCTCCAGACATGAAGGAAAGTTAAAAAAAATATAAGTCAAGTTTGCCATGCAAATGATAGGAAAAAAACGGACGCGGAGGTGCGGACGCGGATGACAATCTTGTGTTCTTCCGCGTTTTTTCACGGACCCATTGACTTGAATGGGTCTGCAAACCGTTTTCCGTGAAAAAAATAGGACAGGTTATATTTTTTGGACGGACTGAAACCACGGATCACGGACGCGGATGACAAACGGTGCATTAGCCGAGTTTTCAACAGACCCATTGAAAGTCAATGGGTCCGCAGAAAATCACGAAAAACGGAACAACGGACACGGAATGAGACAACGGTCGTGTGCATGAGGCCTTAATAGAAGAACAAAAAACTGTAATAAAATTGAAATAATTAAGTGGATAAAATCAGGCATAAGTATATGGACTCATGCACACGACCGTTGTGTGCACCCGTGGCCGTTGTTCCGTTTTCCGTGATTTTCTGCGGACCCATTGACTTTCAAAAAAACTCTGAAAATGCACCGTTTGTCATCCGCCTCCGTGTATCCTGTCCGTCAAAAAAATATGACCTGTCCTATTTTTTTGACGTACAAAGGTTCACGGACCCATTCAAGTCAATGGGTCCGTGAAAAAACACGGATGCACACAAGATTGGCATCCGTGTCCGTGATCCGTGTCCGTAGGCTACTTTCATACAGACGGATCCGAAGATCCGTCTGCATAAAAGCTTTTTCAGAGCTGAGTTTTCACTTCGTGAAAACTCTGATCCGACAGTATATTCTTCTAGTTAGAATATACTACGAACTGTGTACATGACTGCCCCATGCTGCCTGGCAGCACCCGATCTCTTACAGGGGGCTGTGATCCGCACAACTAACCCCTCAGGTGCCGCACCTGAAGGGGTTAATTGTGCGTATCATAGCCCCATGTAAGAGATCAGGGGCTGCCAGGCAGCAGGGGGAAGACCCCCCTCCCTCCCCAGTTTCAATTTAATTGGTGGCCAGTGCGGCCCCCCCGGCCCCCCTCCCTCTATTGTATTAATATCATTGGTGGCCAGTGTGCGCCCCCCCGGTCCCCCCTCCCTCCCTCTATTGTATTATCATTGGTGGCCAGTGTGCGGATCCCCCCGGCCCCCCCTCCCTCCCTCTATTGTATTAATATCATTGGTGGCCAGTGTGCGGCCTCCCCTTCCGCCCCCCCCCCGATCATTGGTGGCAGCGGAAAGTTCCGATCGGAGTCCCAGTTTAATCGCTGGGGCTCCGATCGGCAACCATGGCAACCAGGATGCTACTGCAGTCCTGGTTGCCATGGTTACTTAGGAATATTAGCAGCACCATACTTACCTGCTGCGCTGTCTGTGACCGGCCGGGAGCTCCTCCTACTGGTAAGTGACAGATCATTAAGCAATGCGCCGCACAGACCTGTCACTTACCAGTAGGAGGAGCTCCCGGCCGGTCACAGACAGCGCAGCAGGTAAGTATGATGCTTCTAATATTGCTAAGTAACCATGGCAACCAGGACTGCAATAGTGTCCTGGTTGCCATGGTTACCGATCGGAGCCCCAGCAGTTAAACTGGGACTCCGATCGGAACTCTCCGCTGCCACCAATGATCGGGGGGGGGGGGGAGAGGGGAGGCCGCACACTCGCCACCAATGATATTAATACAATAGAGGGAGGGAGGGGGGAGGACACTGGCCACCAATGATAATACAATAGAGGGAGGGGGGCCGGGGGGGGCGCTCACTGGCCACCAATGATAATACAATAGAGGGAGGGAGTGGGGGCCAGGCGGGGCTGGAGGGGCCGCACTGGCCACCAATGATATTCAAACTGGGGAGGGAGGTCTGCCCCCTGCTGCCTGGCAGCCCCTGATCTCTTACAGGGGGCTATGATACGCACAATTAACCCTTCAGGGGTTAATTGTGCGGATCACAGCCCCCTGTAAGAGATCGGGTGCTGCCAGGCAGCAGGGGGCAGTCATGTACACAGTTCGTAGTATATTCTAACTTGAAGCGTCCCCATCACCATGGGAACGCCTCTGTGTTAGAATATACTGTCGGATATAAGTTTTCACGATGTAACTCAAATCCGATGGTATATTCTAACATAGAGGCGTTCCCATGGTGATGGGGACGCTTCAAGTTAAAATATACCATCGGATTGTAGAAAACTCTGATCCGATGGTATAATAGGGACTCCTGACTTTACATTGAAAGTCAATGGGGGACGGATCCGTTTGCAATTGCACCATATAGTGTCAACGTCAAACGGATCCGTCCCCATTGACTTGCATTGTAAGTCAGGACGGATCCGTTTGGCTCCACACGGCCAGGAGGACACCAAAACAACTTTTTCCTTCATGTCCGTGGATCCTCCAAAAATCAAGGAAGACCCACGGAAGGAAAAACGGACACGGATCATTGTTTGTACTCACTGGTTGGTAGCGCTCATTTTGTGGCGACCCACGTGTTAGAGCGCTTACCTGAATACAGAGTGGGTCAGTTACATATGGCTAATAGGCAGTTCTCAGTGTCTCGCTAGCAGGATAGGTCAATGAGGTAGATCGAATGTCCTCAGAGTGCCGAATGGGCGGTTGCCTTGCTCCGTCAGATGCCGCGGGTAGAATTACTTCAATATGCTGTAAATCTCGCTTGCGTTCTCTGCTCTGTTTACCTGCTCACCTCGGTAATTGTAGCAGTGAACAGTGTAATTACAAGTATGGCGTCCCCATTCACTTGTATGGGACGGCTCTAATATTCACTTGAACAGACAGAGCAGTCCCATAGAAATGAATGGGGGCGACAAACTTGTAATTACACCGCTCACTACTCTTCAAACAGCTAATCGGCTGGGGGTGCCGGATGCAATGAGCAATCAATACAGGTGGAAGCGCTCATAGCTAGAGGGCAGTAGTCCTTTCACTTACTGACCGCTCAGCTTCTCACGCTCCTCCATGCCAGATGCCCCTGTGAAAGGACATGCCCCCTGAGCTGCCAAGATGAAGATAATCTAGCAGAGCAATTGGAGCAGTAAGGCCTCTTTTACACGGGCGTCGCGTGTGAGGGCCGGAAAATCGCACAATATAGAGCATGCTGCGATTTTCACTCAACGCACAAGTGATGCGTGAAAATCACCGCTCATGTGCACAGCCCCATAGAAATGAATGGGTCAGGATTCAGTGCAGGTGCAATGCGTTCACCTCACGCATTGCACCCGCACGGAAAACTCGCCCGTGTGAAAGGGGCCTAAATGTGAAGATCTTTGGATCCATGTGAGGTACAGAGCTGGTTCTAGCTTTGTTATATGATGTCTAATTTTCATTTTTTACATCAATCATGGCAGAACCCCTATAACTCCACAGGCTTCACAGGCTTTCCGTCACACACTTCTTTCTCCTAAGCCCAGCCTCTTGAGTCGCTGCACCTGAAACAAAGCAGCAGCTTCACCGCGCACAGACATACATGGGACACCAAACATTGCATGCTTGTAAGGACTCACCTCTGCCCCGTCTCTGATGACCTGTTGTTAGGGGATCATTAAGAGATCAGCTGGACAAAGAGGCTGCAACGCCATTTCCTCGGCCATGTGATGTCACGTTCATTGGTCACATGGCCTAGGCACAGCTCAGCCCCGTTCAAGTGACTGAGACGCGATACAAAGCATAGCCATTATCAGCGGTGTGCTTGGTAACCTGTGAGGAGCCCTGTGGTTTCCACAAACAGCTGATCGTAGAGGTGTCGGGAGTCCAACCCCCCTAATCTCACACTGATGACCTTTCTTGAGGATAGGACTATCATATCATCAGGACTCTCTTGGCATCCAAGACACCTCATTTAATAATGCCAACTATTCTATATCCTATAGCTACATCTATGTTCAGGCCGATGAGTGTAGAGGCTCTTGTGCCATCACTCTACCTAGAATCTGGCTGTACACCCTACACATAATCCTGTCTTCAAACGGACTGCACAGATCGCTTTCCAGAGACAAAATCTAATCACTATTTACCTGCTGCCATAATCCTTTATATGCTGCACTTTTGTCGGATTGTTTCCTACCTGTGATTTCGTTCAGCTTGTCAATGGCCGGCTCCTCGAATGTCTGGATTTGATTTCTTGCTATGTTTTCAAATGTTTTGTAGTTGACGAATCCTGTAAGTTCTCGCCCACGATGTTGGTTCTCGTAAAGAGTAATGTCAGCTCTTATTTCCCGAGGGACTGAAAGGTAAAGGATCGGTTATCAAATTTCTGAAAGATCCAGACTTTACATATATATGACTGCCTACAGTGTCCGTTCAGTTCTGGCTCATTAAAGATGGTCCACCACTTGAGATTCCCCTCTGTGTGGCAGATAAGCCACCAAATGACTAGATGGCCACCAAACATGGATGGATTCAGGATGGTGGGAGTCCTTAGGGAAAAATTTATTTGAGGCCCTCAACCCACCCTTAGGACACAGACCCAACATTGAAACTTTGCCCTTTGAAGTAAATGTGCTGAGAACAGTTATCACTGCCCTTCCTCCATGCATTAAAAGAATGGGTGTAGGGTATGTTTGTATACACATACATCACCTTGCTTTTGTTTGTAATGTGCACCTACATTTATCAGCTGATTGCTTAAGGGCCATTTCCCATTTGCAGAATTTCTTTCGGATGTTGGTGAACAGTTTCAGCTTTTTAGCTGTAGCCTCTTCTTCTCCTTGTGTGACTTGAGTGATTCCCTCAACAAAATGTCTGATTCTCTGTCAAGACAATAAGGATGAAATAAAGTTAAACAGTTCAGCAATGAGAACTGGAGTATATCAGACATAGGTGACACGTGATGACCATACACTGATCAGCTATGACATTAATATTATGTACTCTGACCCATTGAGACCTGGACTCCACAAGACCCCTGAGGTGTCCTGTAGTATCTGGTACCATGACACTGGCAGCAGATCCTGTAAGTCGCTCGATGCAGCTTCCATAGATTTAACTTGTTTTTCCAGCACATCCCACAGATGACAATCAGACTAAGATCTGCAAATTTGGAGGCCAAGTCATCAACTTTATCTTTTTGTCATTCCTGGACAATTTTTCCAGTGTGACTGGGGCATCATTCTGCTGAAGGCAGCCACTGCCATTAGAGGGCACTGCTGCTATAAAGTGGGGTACTTGTCTGTACAATGCTTAGGTAGGTAGTATGGATCACATCCACATGATGTCAGGACCCAAATTTTCCCAGTAGAACATTACTCAGACCTCCACTCTGCCTCCGCCAGCTTGTCTTCTTCCCATAGTACACCCTGCTCATTCTCCTTCCCTGGTAAGTGATGCATACGCACTCAGCCATCTACATGATGTAAACTGTGACTCATCAGAACAGGCCATTGCTAACATGCCCAGTGATCTTTGGCTACCATGACCCTGTTGCTGGTTCACTTATTGACCTTCCTTGGACCATTTTGGTAGGTACTAACCACTAAATACTGGGAGCAACCAAGACTTTCCGTTTTGAAGACACTCTGACCCAGTTGTCTAGACATCGCCATTTGGCCCTTGTCAGAGTTGCTCAGATCCTTACGCTTCAGTTCTGCTTCTGACACACTTCAAGAATGGAATGTTCCCTCGCAGCCCAATATTCCCAACCCTTGACAGGCGCCATTGTGGCCAGATGTTATGGCTGATCAGTGTAGTCAATGGAAGTTTATGAACCTCACTCACACACTTACATCTATGAGAAATAATAGCTTGTCTGACTCAGTCTCCGGGATGCCTGCACCAATTATCTTCACTCTCTTCTGTGCCTCATGAAGTTTTTGCTTGATTTGACCCTCCAGGTTAGGTATTGTTCTCTAAAATGTAAAAAGAAATGAATAAATATAACACAATACCCATCATCCTCACTGTGCCAACTATCTTTATATTGCTAAGAATGCCATCACTAACCTTTAAACCACCCTATTATTCTAGGGGTTAGTACGTTATTTATCTGGTGGTCTGTGGACAGGGATGGGATAAATGTGAATATCCATGGTGCTTTAGAGCAGTGGTTCTCAACCTGCAGTGCACGGACCCCAAGGGGCATGGGCCGCAGGGTGAAAGGGTACGAAGGACTGCCCTAGCATCCAGCAATGTTATTCAGAAGGTCCACAGCCGACCAGGCGATACAAACGCCAGACAGCAAGGTATTCGCTCGTTTATGGCAATAGAGACTTTGCTGCTGTGAAAAGCGAATATTCTCCTTGCCTCCCCTGCGGGTCGCTGCATTATGACAATATCATCATCATCAACCACCTGAGCTGGGTTGCAAGCAGCACATAGGTAGTATTTAAGTTTGTTATTCTCCTTTGGCACCTTAAGGCAGCATGCTATTGGGCAACTATAGGGGGAGGTCATTATAATAACCAGGGGGCACTTTGGGGAAATTAGTGCTACAGATGGCTACAGAGGTTTTTTTTTCTATTGAGATACATTATGGGGGCTTTATTACTACAGGGGCACTTTGGTGGGCGACTGGGTGTCATTACTACTGGGGGCACTTTAGGGAGCATTAATGCTACTGGGGGCACCAGAAGGGGCATATTTACTACTGTGGGTTTAACTATTGGAGCTGTGGGGTCTTTAATATTATTGGGGGCATTATGGTGGGCTTTATAACTACTGAATGACACTGTGATGGGCTTTATTACCACTGGGGGCACTATGTTGGGCTTTATTACTACTGGGTACTATGATGGGCTTCATTACAACTGGTAGCACTGTAGGGGGTATTAGTACTAATAGGGCACTACATGCAAGCATTATCACTTATGGGTGCATTATTATGGTCTTTATTACTACTATGGGAAGCATTATTACTACTATGTGGGGATTATTGCTTCTTGGGTATAATGGAGGAAATTATTACTACTAAGGGCACCTTGGAAGTGAATTATTACTATTGGTGGGATTTTTGGGAGCATTATTACTGTGAGGACACTCTGGCACAGTACCAGCTTTGCACAATTATTCTTGGGGGCACTATGTTTTCTGCACTTTTGCTGTCAGGGGCACTATTTGCTGCACTCACATATTTTTGAAGGTACTATCTGTGTGGTACTAGTGTTTTCAACATCTGTTTCTGCAGTATAGTATTGGGGAGCACAGTCGGCACAGTACCTCTCAGTGGCAAGATGGAATGTTGAGAAGATTGAAGGATGATGGAAAAGTAGAAACCTAAGTTGACTGTGTGACAAACTCGAGATGAGGCTAAAAGTAATCATCATGGTGGTCTGGAATGAATGGAGAAGATGAGAAAAGAGAACATCTATATCAGAGGAGACGTCACTGGATATAATAAGTATGTGGTGCTGTATTCGCCTTTATTTTTGGTAGTGCAGAATCTTATTTAAATAGTAATAGTCATCCAACACGGGTCCTAATTTGGCGTCTGTTATTTTGACAAGAAGATTAGTGCTGCACGCTTTGCCATTCTCTCCGTTAAAGGGGTTCTCCGGGAATTAAAAAAAAGAAAATACCTAAATATTAATATATTATAAATATATTCCCAAATACCTTCCATCAGTTATAAGATCTTCAGCTGAATCTCTGTGGGAATTAAGTTCGTAAGGAGACATGAAGTACAGAGAGGACGGACAGGACTGTGGTGATGGAGACTGCATACAAGAGCTGCTGCTCATCACCCATACCTTCTCTCTGTACTTCATATCTTCTCATGAACTCAAATCCCACAGAGATTCAGCTGAAGATCTTATCAGCTGTATTCAGGATCATAATCCCTGACAAGCAGAACAGAGAGGAGGATGAGGCAGCTCTTTAGCTCAGTGTTGTGAGAAAACTTGTCCTGCTGTGTGATTAGGACAGGTTCTGCGTGTATTAATAGGACGGCAGCCATTTTAATTCCACTGATTATTGCTCCCCAGACAAAACGAGCCATTATAACTAATGAAAGGTATTTGGAAATATATTTATTGTAAAGTCAGATTTAAGTATTTTCATTTTCTTAATTCCCAAAGAACGCCTTTAATCTAAAGGAACTGTTGACAGAGGCTTAGAACAGGGCCTATGACCAGGGCATGAGAATATCCTTATTTAGTTAACATTTATTAGTTTACACTTCTTTGGGGATACTCGGTTCAAACTTCTTGCCACTAGGGGGTACTTGGCGTGAAAAGGTTAAAAAGCAGTGTTCTAGACTGTTTATGGGTTAATATTTCTGGTGGTCTATGGTATATTAGGGGTTATCACTATTATCTGCAATGGTCTCGGACGGTAAAATGTCCAGATATTTTAATCTTATTTCATCTTACTGTCCTGGATTTTATGATTAATTCATAATATATCTTTATAGGGGGTCAATGCTCCATTTTCGAATTGCTCACTTCTTTCCAAATAAACTAGATTCTGACTGCATAAATCCATATCTGTAAGGAGCGCCCGCCGCCTCCAATAATCTTATCATATAACAAATGGGTGGTTGCTTCCCTCAAACGAGTAGAGGTTTGAGGAAAATAGTTACCTATGTTTTTGTGGTGCCCCAACTAATTTTTCTGGTGCCAAGTGGCCACCAATAGAGAGATTTAATTGACAGATCTCTGGGTATCTCCATAAATTACCTCCATCTGTTAGACATCTTAAAAAAAGGTTGACTTACAGAAATATGATCCACAAGTTCAACAGTAAGTTTTTCTGCCAACAAGGAAATTGTTGCACGTCCCTCTTCCATCAGAACCCTAAAAAATATGATCTCCATTAAAGCTGTTTTACATCTTCTACAAGTATAATAAGAATGCACCAATTTCTCCGGACCGCCTAACGCACGGATGCGTCCAGAAGGTGGTTGATCTATTCCTCCTGGATGCATCTGTGCATCATCTCGCAAGAGGCGAGATTTCCTGTGAACGCGCGCACACAGGCGCGCGCGCTCACAGGAACGGAAGGTAAGCGAGTGGATCTCCAGCCTGCCAGCGGCGATCGCTCGCTGGCAGGCTGGTGATGTGATTTTTTTAACCCCTAACAGGTATATTAGACGCTGTTTTGATAACAGCGTCTAATATACCTGCTACCTGGTCCTCTGGTGGTCCCTTTTGTTTGGATCGACCACCAGAGGACACAGGCAGCTCTGTTCTGTAAAGTACCACAAAACACTACACTCTACACTTATTAACCCTTTATGAACCACTGATCACCCCTGATCACCCCATATAGACTCCCTGATCACCCCCCTGTCATTGATCACCCCCCTGTAAGGCTCCATTCAGACGTCCGTATGATTTTTACGGATCCACTGATACATGGATCGGATCCGCAAAACACATGCGGACGTCTGAATGGAGCCTTACAGGGGGGTGATCAATGACAAGGGGGTGATCACGCATATAGACTTCCTGATCACTTCCCTGTCATTGATCACCCCCCTGTCATTGATCACCCCCCTGTAAGGCTCCATTCAGACATCCATATGATTTTTACGGATCTACTGATACATGGATCGGATCCGCAAAACACATGCGGACGTCTGAATGGAGCCTTACAGGGGGGTGATCAATGACGGAGGTGATCAGGGAGTCTATATGGGTGATCAACCCTCTGTCATTGATCACCCCCCTGTAAGGCTCCATTCAGAGGTCCGCATGTGTTTTGCGGATCCGATCCATGTATCAGTGGATCCGTAAAAATCATACGGACGTCTGAATGGAGCCTTACAGGGGGGTCATCAATGACAGGGGGGTGATCAATGACAGGGAAGTGATCAGGAAGTCTATATGCGTGATCACCCCCTTGTCATTGATCACCCCCCTGTAAGGCTCCATTCAGAGGTCCGCATGTGTTTTGCGGATCCGATCCATTTATCCGTGGATCCGTAAAAAATCATACGGACATCTGAATGGAGCATTACAGGGGGGTGATCAATGACAGGGGGGTTATCACCCCATATAGACTCCCTGATCACCCCCCTGTCATTGATTACCCCCCTGTAAGGCTCCATTCAGACATTTTTTGGGCCCAAGTTAGCGGAAATTTTTTGTTTGTTTTTTCTTACAAAGTCTCATATTCCACTAACTTGTGTCAAAAAATAAAATCTCACATGAACACACCATACCCCTCACGGAATCCAAATGCGTAACATTTTTTAGACATTTATATTCCAGACTTCGTCTCACGCTTTAGGGCCCTAAAATGCCAGGGCAGTGTAAATACCCCACATGTGACCCCATTTCGGAAAGAAGACACCCCAAGGTATTCCGTGAGGGGCATATTGAGTCCATGAAAGATTGAAATTTTTGTCCCAAGTTAGCGGAAAGGGAGATTTTGTGAGAAAATACAAAAAAAAACAATTTCCGCTAACTTGTGCCAAAAAAAAATTTATTATAGGAACTTGCCATGCCCCACACGGAATACCTTGGGGTGTCTTCTTTCCAAAATGGGGTCACATGTGGGGTATTTATACTGCCCTGGCATGTTAGGGGCCCGAAAGCGTGAGAAGAAGTCTGGGATCCAAATGTCTAAAAATGCCCTCCTAAAAGGAATTTGGGCACCTTTGCGCATCTAGGCTGCAAAAAAGTGTCACACATGTGGTATCGCCGTACTCAGGAGAAGTTGGGGAATGTGTTTTGGGGTGTCATTTTACATATACCCATGCTGGGTGAGAGAAATATCTTGGTCAAATGCCAACTTTGTATAAAAAAATGGGAAAAGTTGTCTTTTGCCAAGATATTTCTCTCACCCAGCATGGGTATATGTAAAATGACACCCCAAAACACATTCCCCAACTTCTCCTGAGTACGGCGATACCACATGTGTGACATTTTATTGCAGCCTAGGTGGGCAAAGGGGCACATATTCCAAAGAGCACCTTTCCGATTTCGCAGGCCATTTTTTACACATTTTGATTGCAAAGTACTTCTCACACATTAGGGCCCCTAAATTGCCAGGGCAGTATAACTACGCCACAAGTGACCCCATTTTGGAAAGAAGACACCCCAAGGTATTCCGTGAGGGGCATGGCGAGTTCCTAGAATTTTTTATTTTTTGTCGCAAGTTAGTGGAATATGACACTTTGTAAGAAAAAAAAAAAAATCATCATTTTCCGCTAACTTGTGACAAAAAATAAAAAGTTCTATGAACTCACTATGCCCATCAGCGAATACCTTGGGGTGTCTACTTTCAGAAATGTGGTCATTTGTGGGGTTTTTCTACTGTCTGGCCATTGTAGAACCTCAGGAAACATGACAGGTGCTCAGAAAGTCAGAGCTGCTTTAAAAAGCGGAAATTCACATTTTTGTACCATAGTTTGTAAACGCTATAACTTTTACCCAAACCATTTTTGTTTTGCCCAAACATTTTTTTTTAATCAAAGACATGTAGAACAATAAATTTAGCGAAAAATTTATATATGGATGTCGTTTTTTTTGCAAAATTTTACAGCTGAAAGTGAAAAATGTCATTTTTTTGCTAAAAAATCGTTAAATTTCGATTAATAACAAAAAAAGTAAAAATGTCAGCAGTAGGGATGAGCGAACTCGAACTGTATAGTTCGGGTTCGTACCGAATTTTGGGGTGTCCGTGACACGGACCCGAACCCGGACATTTTCGTAAAAGTCCGGGTTCGGGTTCGGTGTTCGTCGCTTTCTTCGCGCTTTTGTGACGCTTTCTTGGCGCTTTTTGAAAGGCTGCAAAGCAGCCAATCAACAAGCGTCATACTACTTGCCCCAAGAGGCCATCACAGCCATGCCTACTATTGGCATGGCTGTGATTGGCCAGAGCACCATGTGACCCAGCCTCTATTTAAGCTGGAGTCACATAGCGCCGCCCGTCACTCTGCTCTGATTAGCGTAGGGAGAGGTTGCGGCTGCGACAGTAGGGCGAGATTAGGCAGATTAACTCCTCCAAAGGACTTGATTAACTGATCGATCTGCAGCTGTGGACCATTGAGCTGCTGATCCTCAATTGCTCACTGTTTTTAGGCTGCACAGACCGTTTGTCAGTCTCATTTTTCTGGGGTGATCGGCGGCCATTTTGTGTCTTGTGGTGCGCCAGCACAAGCTGCGACCAAGTGCATTTAACCCTCAATGGTGTGGTTGTTTTTTGGCTAAAGCCTACATCAGGGTGAAGCTGTCACACCAAGTGCATTTAACCAGCAATAGTCTGTTCATTTTTTGGCCATATACAAAATCAGGGGCAAGCTGCGCCTGTCACCAAGTGCATTTAACCCTCAATGGTGTGGTTGTTTTTTGGCTAAAGCCTACATCAGGGTGAAGCTGTCACACCAAGTGCATTTAACCAGCAATAGTCTGTTCATTTTTTGGCCATATACAAAATCAGGGGCAAGCTGCGCCTGTCACCAAGTGCATTTAACCCTCAATGGTGTGGTTGTTTTTTGGCTAAAGCCTACATCAGGGTGAAGCTGTCACACCAAGTGCATTTAACCAGCAATAGTCTGTTCATTTTTTGGCCATATACAAAATCAGGGGCAAGCTGCGCCTGTCACCAAGTGCATTTAACCCTCAATGGTGTGGTTGTTTTTTGGCTAAAGCCTACATCAGGGTGAAGCTGTCACACCAAGTGCATTTAACCAGCAATAGTCTGTTCATTTTTTGGCCATATCCCAGTCTAATTCTGTCACTAAATCCATACCGGTCACCCAGCGCCTAAATACTAGGCCTCAAATTTATATCCAGCTAAATCTGTCCCTAGTGCTGTAGCTGGGCGAGTTATTTAGTGTCCGTTCAAGCACATTTCTTGTTCTGGGTTGAAATACAATTCCCAATTTAGCAATTTCATAATTTAGTGGTTCCTGCTATATCAGAGCTATTTGAAATCTATCCCAAAAAGGGTATATAATATTGAAGGTGCACATAGGGTCATTCAGAATAACTTCACACACACCCGCTACTGTGTATTTCCAAGTCTAATTCTGTCACTAAACCCATACCTGTCACCCAGCGCCTAAATACTAGGCCTCAAATTTAAATCCCTCTAAATCTCTCGTTACCGTTGTCCTGTTGTAGCTGGGAAAGTTATTTAGTGCCCGTCAAAGCACATTTTTTGTTCTGGGTTGAAGTACAATTCCCAATTTAGCAATTTCATAATTTAGTGGTTCCTGCTATATCAGAGCTATTTGAAATCTATCCCAAAAAGGGTATATAATATTGAAGGTGCACATAGGGTCATTCAGAATAACTTCACACACACCCGCTACTGTGTATTTCCAAGTCTAATTCTGTCACTAAATCCATACCGGTGACCCAGCGCCTAAATACTAGGCCTCAAATTTAATTCCCTCTAAATCTCTCGTTACCCACCGCTGTACTGTTGTTGCTGGGCAAGATATTTAGTGTCCGTCAAAGCACATTTTTTGTTCTGGGTTGAAGTACAATTCCCAATTTAGCAATTTCATAATTTAGTGGTTTCTGCTATATCAGAGCTATTTGAAATCTATCCCTAAAAGGGTATATAATATTGAAGGTGCACATAGGGTCATTCAGAATAACTTCACACACACCCGCTACTGTGTATTTCCAAGTCTAATTCTGTCACTAAACCCATACCTGTCACCCAGCGCCTAAATACTAGGCCTCAAATTTAAATCCCTCTAAATCTCTCGTTACCGTTGTCCTGTTGTAGCTGGGAAAGTTATTTAGTGCCCGTCAAAGCACATTTTTTGTTCTGGGTTGAAGTACAATTCCCAATTTAGCAATTTCATAATTTAGTGGTTTCTGCTATATCAGAGCTATTTGAAATCTATCCCTAAAAGGGTATATAATATTGAAGGTGCACATAGGGTCATTCAGAATAACTTCACACACACCCGCTACTGTGTATTTCCAAGTCTAATTCTGTCACTAAACCCATACCTGTCACCCAGCGCCTAAATACTAGGCCTCAAATTTAAATCCCTCTAAATCTCTCGTTACCCACCGCTGTCCTGTTGTTGCTGGGCAAGATATTTAGTGTCCGTCAAAGCACATTTTTTGTTCTGGGTTGAAGTACAATTCCCAATTTAGCAATTTCATAATTTAGTGGTTTCTGCTATATCAGAGCTATTTGAAATCTATCCATAAAGGGTATATAATATTGAAGGTGCACATAGGGTCATTCAGAATAACTTCACACACACCCGCTACTGTGTATTTCCAAGTCTAATTCTGTCACTAAACCCATACCTGTCACCCAGCGCCTAAATACTAGGCCTCAAATTTAAATCCCTCTAAATCTCTCGTTACCGTTGTCCTGTTGTAGCTGGGAAAGTTATTTAGTGCCCGTCAAAGCACATTTTTTGTTCTGGGTTGAAGTACAATTCCCAATTTAGCAATTTCATAATTTAGTGGTTCCTGCTATATCAGAGCTATTTGAAATCTATCCCAAAAAGGGTATATAATATTGAAGGTGCACATAGGGTCATTCAGAATAACTTCACACACACCCGCTACTGTGTATTTCCAAGTCTAATTCTGTCACTAAACCCATACCTGTCACCCAGCGCCTAAATACTAGGCCTCAAATTTAAATCCCTCTAAATCTCTCGTTACCGTTGTCCTGTTGTAGCTGGGAAAGTTATTTAGTGCCCGTCAAAGCACATTTTTTGTTCTGGGTTGAAGTACAATTCCCAATTTAGCAATTTCATAATTTAGTGGTTTCTGCTATATCAGAGCTATTTGAAATCTATCCCTAAAAGGGTATATAATATTGAAGGTGCACATAGGGTCATTCAGAATAACTTCACACACACCCGCTACTGTGTATTTCCAAGTCTAATTCTGTCACTAAACCCATACCTGTCACCCAGCGCCTAAATACTAGGCCTCAAATTTAAATCCCTCTAAATCTCTCGTTACCGTTGTCCTGTTGTAGCTGGGAAAGTTATTTAGTGCCCGTCAAAGCACATTTTTTGTTCTGGGTTGAAGTACAATTCCCAATTTAGCAATTTCATAATTTAGTGGTTCCTGCTATATCAGAGCTATTTGAAATCTATCCCAAAAGGGTATATAATATTGAAGGTGCACATAGGGTCATTCAGAATAACTTCACACACACCCGCTACTGTGTATTTCCAAGTCTAATTCTGTCACTAAACCCATACCTGTCACCCAGCGCCTAAATACTAGGCCTCAAATTTAAATCCCTCTAAATCTCTCGTTACCGTTGTCCTGTTGTAGCTGGGAAAGTTATTTAGTGCCCGTCAAAGCACATTTTTTGTTCTGGGTTGAAGTACAATTCCCAATTTAGCAATTTCATAATTTAGTGGTTCCTGCTATATCAGAGCTATTTGAAATCTATCCCAAAAAGGGTATATAATATTGAAGGTGCACATAGGGTCATTCAGAATAACTTCACACACACCCGCTACTGTGTATTTCCAAGTCTAATTCTGTCACTAAATCCATACCTGTGACCCAGCGCCTAAATACTAGGCCTCAAATTTAATTCCCTCTAAATCTCTCGTTACCCACCGCTGTACTGTTGTTGCTGGGCAAGATATTTAGTGTCCGTCAAAGCACATTTTTTGTTCTGGGTTGAAGTACAATTCCCAATTTAGCAATTTCATAATTTAGTGGTTTCTGCTATATCAGAGCTATTTGAAATCTATCCCTAAAAGGGTATATAATATTGAAGGTGCACATAGGGTCATTCAGAATAACTTCACACACACCCGCTACTGTGTATTTCCAAGTCTAATTCTGTCACTAAACCCATACCTGTCACCCAGCGCCTAAATACTAGGCCTCAAATTTAAATCCCTCTAAATCTCTCGTTACCGTTGTCCTGTTGTAGCTGGGAAAGTTATTTAGTGCCCGTCAAAGCACATTTTTTGTTCTGGGTTGAAGTACAATTCCCAATTTAGCAATTTCATAATTTAGTGGTTTCTGCTATATCAGAGCTATTTGAAATCTATCCCTAAAAGGGTATATAATATTGAAGGTGCACATAGGGTCATTCAGAATAACTTCACACACACCCGCTACTGTGTATTTCCAAGTCTAATTCTGTCACTAAACCCATACCTGTCACCCAGCGCCTAAATACTAGGCCTCAAATTTAAATCCCTCTAAATCTCTCGTTACCGTTGTCCTGTTGTAGCTGGGAAAGTTATTTAGTGCCCGTCAAAGCACATTTTTTGTTCTGGGTTGAAGTACAATTCCCAATTTAGCAATTTCATAATTTAGTGGTTTCTGCTATATCAGAGCTATTTGAAATCTATCCCTAAAAGGGTATATAATATTGAAGGTGCACATAGGGTCATTCAGAATAACTTCACACACACCCGCTACTGTGTATTTCCAAGTCTAATTCTGTCACTAAACCCATACCTGTCACCCAGCGCCTAAATACTAGGCCTCAAATTTAAATCCCTCTAAATCTCTCGTTACCGTTGTCCTGTTGTAGCTGGGAAAGTTATTTAGTGCCCGTCAAAGCACATTTTTTGTTCTGGGTTGAAGTACAATTCCCAATTTAGCAATTTCATAATTTAGTGGTTTCTGCTATATCAGAGCTATTTGAAATCTATCCCTAAAAGGGTATATAATATTGAAGGTGCACATAGGGTCATTCAGAATAACTTCACACACACCCGCTACTGTGTATTTCCAAGTCTAATTCTGTCACTAAACCCATACCTGTCACCCAGCGCCTAAATACTAGGCCTCAAATTTAAATCCCTCTAAATCTCTCGTTACCGTTGTCCTGTTGTAGCTGGGAAAGTTATTTAGTGCCCGTCAAAGCACATTTTTTGTTCTGGGTTGAAGTACAATTCCCAATTTAGCAATTTCATAATTTAGTGGTTCCTGCTATATCAGAGCTATTTGAAATCTATCCCAAAAGGGTATATAATATTGAAGGTGCACATAGGGTCATTCAGAATAACTTCACACACACCCGCTACTGTGTATTTCCAAGTCTAATTCTGTCACTAAACCCATACCTGTCACCCAGCGCCTAAATACTAGGCCTCAAATTTAAATCCCTCTAAATCTCTCGTTACCGTTGTCCTGTTGTAGCTGGGAAAGTTATTTAGTGCCCGTCAAAGCACATTTTTTGTTCTGGGTTGAAGTACAATTCCCAATTTAGCAATTTCATAATTTAGTGGTTCCTGCTATATCAGAGCTATTTGAAATCTATCCCAAAAAGGGTATATAATATTGAAGGTGCACATAGGGTCATTCAGAATAACTTCACACACACCCGCTACTGTGTATTTCCAAGTCTAATTCTGTCACTAAACCCATACCTGTCACCCAGCGCCTAAATACTAGGCCTCAAATTTAAATCCCTCTAAATCTCTCGTTACCGTTGTCCTGTTGTAGCTGGGAAAGTTATTTAGTGCCCGTCAAAGCACATTTTTTGTTCTGGGTTGAAGTACAATTCCCAATTTAGCAATTTCATAATTTAGTGGTTTCTGCTATATCAGAGCTATTTGAAATCTATCCCTAAAAGGGTATATAATATTGAAGGTGCACATAGGGTCATTCAGAATAACTTCACACACACCCGCTACTGTGTATTTCCAAGTCTAATTCTGTCACTAAACCCATACCTGTCACCCAGCGCCTAAATACTAGGCCTCAAATTTAAATCCCTCTAAATCTCTCGTTACCGTTGTCCTGTTGTAGCTGGGAAAGTTATTTAGTGCCCGTCAAAGCACATTTTTGTTCTGGGTTGAAGTACAATTCCCAATTTAGCAATTTCATAATTTAGTGGTTCCTGCTATATCAGAGCTATTTGAAATCTATCCCAAAAAGGGTATATAATATTGAAGGTGCACATAGGGTCATTCAGAATAACTTCACACACACCCGCTACTGTGTATTTCCAAGTCTAATTCTGTCACTAAATCCATACCGGTGACCCAGCGCCTAAATACTAGGCCTCAAATTTAATTCCCTCTAAATCTCTCGTTACCCACCGCTGTACTGTTGTTGCTGGGCAAGATATTTAGTGTCCGTCAAAGCACATTTTTTGTTCTGGGTTGAAGTACAATTCCCAATTTAGCAATTTCATAATTTAGTGGTTTCTGCTATATCAGAGCTATTTGAAATCTATCCCTAAAAGGGTATATAATATTGAAGGTGCACATAGGGTCATTCAGAATAACTTCACACACACCCGCTACTGTGTATTTCCAAGTCTAATTCTGTCACTAAACCCATACCTGTCACCCAGCGCCTAAATACTAGGCCTCAAATTTAAATCCCTCTAAATCTCTCGTTACCGTTGTCCTGTTGTAGCTGGGAAAGTTATTTAGTGCCCGTCAAAGCACATTTTTTGTTCTGGGTTGAAGTACAATTCCCAATTTAGCAATTTCATAATTTAGTGGTTTCTGCTATATCAGAGCTATTTGAAATCTATCCATAAAAGGGTATATAATATTGAAGGTGCACATAGGGTCATTCAGAATAACTTCACACACACCCGCTACTGTGTATTTCCAAGTCTAATTCTGTCACTAAACCCATACCTGTCACCCAGCGCCTAAATACTAGGCCTCAAATTTAAATCCCTCTAAATCTCTCGTTACCGTTGTCCTGTTGTAGCTGGGAAAGTTATTTAGTGCCCGTCAAAGCACATTTTTTGTTCTGGGTTGAAGTACAATTCCCAATTTAGCAATTTCATAATTTAGTGGTTCCTGCTATATCAGAGCTATTTGAAATCTATCCCAAAAAGGTATATAATATTGAAGGTGCACATAGGGTCATTCAGAATAACTTCACACACACCCGCTACTGTGTATTTCCAAGTCTAATTCTGTCACTAAACCCATACCTGTCACCCAGCGCCTAAATACTAGGCCTCAAATTTAAATCCCTCTAAATCTCTCGTTACCGTTGTCCTGTTGTAGCTGGGAAAGTTATTTAGTGCCCGTCAAAGCACATTTTTTGTTCTGGGTTGAAGTACAATTCCCAATTTAGCAATTTCATAATTTAGTGGTTCCTGCTATATCAGAGCTATTTGAAATCTATCCCAAAAAGGGTATATAATATTGAAGGTGCACATAGGGTCATTCAGAATAACTTCACACACACCCGCTACTGTGTATTTCCAAGTCTAATTCTGTCACTAAACCCATACCTGTCACCCAGCGCCTAAATACTAGGCCTCAAATTTAAATCCCTCTAAATCTCTCGTTAACCGTTGTCCTGTTGTAGCTGGGAAAGTTATTTAGTGCCCGTCAAAGCACATTTTTTGTTCTGGGTTGAAGTACAATTCCCAATTTAGCAATTTCATAATTTAGTGGTTTCTGCTATATCAGAGCTATTTGAAATCTATCCCAAAAAGGGTATATAATATTCAAGGTGCACATTGGGTCATTCAGAATAACTTCACACACACGCTTCTGTGCATTTCCAAGTCTAATTCTGTCACTAAATCCATACCGGTCACCCAGCGCCTAAATACTAGGCCTCAAATTTATATCCCGCTGAATTTGAATACAATACATTGGGCCAAATAATATATTTGTTGTTGTGGTGAACCATAACAATGAGAAAAACATCTAGTAAGGGACGCGGACGTGGACATGGTCGTGGTGGTGTTAGTGGACCCTCTGGTGCTGGGAGAGGACGTGGCCGTTCTGCCACATCCACACGTCCTAGTGTACCAACTACCTCAGGTCCCAGTAGCCGCCAGAATTTACAGCGATATATGGTGGGGCCCAATGCCGTTCTAAGGATGGTAAGGCCTGAGCAGGTACAGGCATTAGTCAATTGGGTGGCCGACAGTGGATCCAGCACGTTCACATTATCTCCCACCCAGTCTTCTGCAGAAAGCGCACAGATGGCGCCTAAAAACCAACCCCATCAGTCTGTCACATCACCCCCATGCATACCAGGGAAACTGTCTCAGCCTCAAGTTATGCAGCAGTCTCTTATGCTGTTTGAAGACTCCGCTGGCAGGGTTTCCCAAGGGCATCCACCTAGCCCTTCCCCAGCGGTGAAAGACATAGAATGCACTGACGCACAACCACTTATGTTTCCTGATGATGAGGACATGGGAATACCACCTCAGCATGTCTCTGATGATGACGAAACACAGGTGCCAACTGCTGCGTCTTTCTGCAGTGTGCAGACTGAACAGGAGGTCAGGGATCAAGACTGGGTGGAAGACGATGCAGGGGACGATGAGGTCCTAGACCCCACATGGAATGAAGGTCGTGCCACTGACTTTCACAGTTCGGAGGAAGAGGCAGTGGTGAGACCGAGCCAACAGCGTAGCAAAAGAGGGAGCAGTGGGCAAAAGCAGAACACCCGCCGCCAAGAGACTCCGCCTGCTACTGACCGCCGCCATCTGGGACCGAGCACCCCAAAGGCAGCTTCAAGGAGTTCCCTGGCATGGCACTTCTTCAAACAATGTGCTGACGACAAGACCCGAGTGGTTTGCACGCTGTGCCATCAGAGCCTGAAGCGAGGCATTAACGTTCTGAACCTGAGCACAACCTGCATGACCAGGCACCTGCATGCAAAGCATGAACTGCAGTGGAGGAAACACCTTAAAACCAAGGAAGTCACTCAGGCTCCCCCTGCTACCTCTTCTGCTGCTGCCGCCTCGGCCTATTCTGCTGCTGCCGCCTCGGCCTCTTCCTCCGCCTCTGGAGGAACGTTGGCACCTGCCGCCCAGCAAACAGGGGATGTACCACCAACACCACCACCACCACCTCCGTCACCAAGCGTCTCAACCATGTCACACGCCAGCGTTCAGCTCTCCATCTCACAAACATTTGATAGAAAGCGTAAATTCCCACCTAGCCACCCTCGATCCCTGGCCCTGAATGCCAGCATTTCTAAACTACTGGCCTATGAAATGCTGTCATTTAGGCTGGTGGACACAGACAGCTTCAAACAGCTCATGTCGCTTGCTGTCCCACAGTATGTTGTTCCCAGCCGCCACTACTTCTCCAAGAGAGCCGTGCCTTCCCTGCACAACCAAGTATCCGATAAAATCAAGTGTGCACTGCGCAACGCCATCTGTAGCAAGGTCCACCTAACCACAGATACGTGGACCAGTAAGCACGGCCAGGGACGCTATATCTCCCTAACTGCACACTGGGTAAATGTAGTGGCAGCTGGGCCCCAGGCGGAGAGCTGTTTGGCGCACGTCCTGCCGCCGCCAAGGATCGCAGGGCAACATTCTTTGCCTCCTGTTGCCACCTCCTCCTTCTCGGCTTCCTCCTCCTCTTCTTCCACCTGCTCATCCAGTCAGCCACACACCTTCACCACCAACTTCAGCACAGCCCGGGGTAAACGTCAGCAGGCCATTCTGAAACTCATATGTTTGGGGGACAGGCCCCACACCGCACAGGAGTTGTGGCGGGGTATTGAACAACAGACCGACGAGTGGTTGCTGCCGGTGAGCCTCAAGCCCGGCCTGGTGGTGTGTGATAATGGGCGAAATCTCGTTGCAGCTCTGGGACTAGCCGGTTTGACGCACATCCCTTGCTTGGCGCATGTGCTGAATTTGGTGGTGCAGAAGTTCATTCACAACTACCCCGACATGTCAGAGCTGCTGCATAAAGTGCGGGCCGTCTGTTCGCGCTTCCGGCGTTCACATCCTGCCGCTGCTCGCCTGTCTGCGCTACAGCGTAACTTCGGCCTTCCCGCTCACCGCCTCATATGCGACGTGCCCACCAGGTGGAACTCCACCTTGCACATGCTGGACAGACTGTGCGAGCAGCAGCAGGCCATAGTGGAGTTTCAGCTGCAGCACGCACGGGTCAGTCGCACTACAGAACAGCACCACTTCACCACCAATGACTGGGCCTCCATGCGAGACCTGTGTGCCCTGTTGCGCTGTTTCGAGTACTCCACCAACATGGCCAGTGGCGATGACACCGTTATCAGCGTTACAATACCACTTCTATGTCTCCTTGAGAAAACACTTAGGGCGATGATGGAACAGGAGGTGGCCCAGGAGGAGGAGGAGGAGGATGAGGAAGAGGGGTCATTTTTAGCACTTTCAGGCCAGTCTCTTCGAAGTGACTCAGAGGGAGGTTTTTGCAACAGCAGAGGCCAGGTACAAATGTGGCCAGCCAGGGCCCACTACTGGAGGACGAGGAGGACGAGGATGAGGAGGAGGTGGAGGAGGATGAGGATGAAGCATGGTCACAGCGGGGTGGCACCCAACGCAGCTCGGGTCCATCACTGGTGCGTGGCTGGGGGGAAAGGCAGGACGATGACGATACGCCTCCCACAGAGGACAGCTTGTCCTTATCCCTGGGCAGCCTGGCACACATGAGCGACTACATGCTGCAGTGCCTGCGCAACGACAGCAGAGTTGCCCACATTTTAACCTGTGCGGACTACTGGGTTGCCACCCTGCTGGATCCACGCTACAAAGACAATGTGCCCACCTTACTTCCTGCACTGGAGCGTGATAGGAAGATGCGCGAGTACAAGCGCACGTTGGTAGACGCGCTACTGAGAGCATTCCCAAATGTCACAGGGGAACAAGTGGAAGCCCAAGGCCAAGGCAGAGGAGGAGCAAGAGGTCGCCAAGGCAGCTGTGTCACGGCCAGCTCCTCTGAGGGCAGGGTTAGCATGGCAGAGATGTGGAAAACTTTTGTCAACACGCCACAGCTAACTGCACCACCACCTGATACGCAACGTGTTAGCAGGAGGCAACATTTCACTAACATGGTGGAACAGTACGTGTGCACACCCCTCCACGTACTGACTGATGGTTCGGCCCCATTCAACTTCTGGGTCTCTAAATTGTCCACGTGGCCAGAGCTAGCCTTTTATGCCTTGGAGGTGCTGGCCTGCCCGGCAGCCAGCGTTTTGTCTGAACGTGTATTCAGCACGGCAGGGGGCGTCATTACAGACAAACGCAGCCGCCTGTCTACAGCCAATGTGGACAAGCTGACGTTCATAAAAATGAACCAGGCATGGATCCCACAGGACCTGTCCGTCCCTTGTCCAGATTAGACATTAACTACCTCCCCATAACCATATATTATTGGACTCCAGGGCACTTCCTCATTCAATCCTATTTTTATTTTCATTTTACCATTATATTGCGATGCTACCCAAAGTTGAATGAACCTCTCCTCTGCCTGTGTGCTAGGCCTAAATATATGCCAATGGACTGTTGCAGTGGTGGCTGACATGAAGCCTGATTCTCTGCTATGACATGCAGACTAATTCTCTGCTGACATGAAGCCAGATTGTCTGTTACGGGACCTTTCTCCTCTGCCTGGGTTCTGGGCCTAAATTTATGAAAATTGACTCTTACAGTGGTGGGTGACGTGAAGCCTGATTCTCTGCTATGATATGAAGACTGATTCTCTGCTGTCATGAAGCCAGATTGTCTGTTACGGGACCTCTCTGCTCTGCCTGTGTGCTAGGCCTAAATATATGCCAATGGACTGTTGCAGTGGTGGGTGACGTGAAGCCTGATTCTCTGCTATGATATGAAGACTGATTCTCTGCTGACATGAAGCCAGATTGTCTGTTACGGGACCTCCCTCCTCTGCCTGGGTGCTGGGCCTAAATATATGCCAATGGACTGTTGCAGTGGTGGCTGACGTGAAGCCTCATTCTCTGCTATGACATGCAGACTGATTCTCTGCTGTCATGAAGCCAGATTGTCTGTTACGGGACCTCTCTGCTCTGCCTGTGTGCTAGGCCTAAATATATGCCAATGGACTGTTGCAGTGGTGGGTGACGTGAAGCCTGATTCTCTGCTATGATATGAAGACTGATTCTCTGCTGACATGAAGCCAGATTGTCTGTTACGGGACCTTTCTCCTCTGCCTGGGTTCTGGGCCTAAATTTATGAAAATTGACTCTTACAGTGGTGGGTGACGTGAAGCCTGATTCTCTGCTATGATATGAAGACTGATTCTCTGCTGACATGAAGCCAGATTGTCTGTTACGGGACCTTTCTCCTCTGCCTGGGTTCTGGGCCTAAATTTATGAAAATTGACTCTTACAGTGGTGGGTGACGTGAAGCCTGATTCTCTGCTATGATATGAAGACTGATTCTCTGCTGACATGAAGCCAGATTGTCTGTTACGGGACCTTTCTCCTCTGCCTGGGTTCTGGGCCTAAATTTTGAAAATTGACTCTTACAGTGGTGGGTGACGTGAAGCCTGATTCTCTGCTATGACATGCAGACTAATTCTCTGCTGACATGAAGACAGATTCTCTGTTACGGGACCTCCCTCCTCTGCCTGGGTGCTGGGCCTAAATATATGCCAATGGACTGTTGCAGTGGTGGCTGACGTGAAGCCTCATTCTCTGCTATGACATGCAGACTAATTCTCTGCTGACATGAAGACAGATTCTCTGTTACGGGACCTCCCTCCTCTGCCTGGGTGCTGGGCCTAAATATATGCCAATGGACTGTTGCAGTGGTGGCTGACGTGAAGCCTCATTCTCTGCTATGACATGCAGACTGATTCTCTGCTGTCATGAAGCCAGATTGTCTGTTACGGGACCTCTCTGCTCTGCCTGTGTGCTAGGCCTAAATATATGCCAATGGACTGTTGCAGTGGTGGGTGACGTGAAGCCTGATTCTCTGCTATGATATGAAGACTGATTCTCTGCTGACATGAAGCCAGATTGTCTGTTACGGGACCTTTCTCCTCTGCCTGGGTTCTGGGCCTAAATTTATGAAAATTGACTCTTACAGTGGTGGGTGACGTGAAGCCTGATTCTCTGCTATGATATGAAGACTGATTCTCTGCTGACATGAAGCCAGATTGTCTGTTACGGGACCTTTCTCCTCTGCCTGGGTTCTGGGCCTAAATTTATGAAAATTGACTCTTACAGTGGTGGGTGACGTGAAGCCTGATTCTCTGCTATGATATGAAGACTGATTCTCTGCTGACATGAAGCCAGATTGTCTGTTACGGGACCTTTCTCCTCTGCCTGGGTTCTGGGCCTAAATTTAAGAAAATTGACTCTTACAGTGGTGGGTGACGTGAAGCCTGATTCTCTGCTATGATATGAAGACTGATTCTCTGCTGACATGAAGCCAGATTCTCTGTTACGGGACCTCCCTCCTCTGCCTGGGTGCTTGGCCTAAATATATGCCAATGGACTGTTGCAGTGGTGGCTGACGTGAAGCCTCATTCTCTGCTATGACATGCAGACTGATTCTCTGCTGACATGAAGCCAGATTCTCTGTTACGGGACCTCTCTCCTCTGCCTGTGTGTGTGCTGGGCCTAAATATATGCCAATGGACTGTTGCAGTGGTGGCTGACGTGAAGCCTCATTCTCTGCTATGACATGCAGACTAATTCTCTGCTGACATGAAGACAGATTCTCTGTTACGGGACCTCCCTCCTCTGCCTGGGTGCTGGGCCTAAATATATGCCAATGGACTGTTGCAGTGGTGGCTGACGTGAAGCCTCATTCTCTGCTATGACATGCAGACTAATTCTCTGCTGACATGAAGACAGATTCTCTGTTACGGGACCTCCCTCCTCTGCCTGGGTGCTGGGCCTAAATATATGCCAATGGACTGTTGCAGTGGTGGCTGACGTGAAGCCTCATTCTCTGCTATGACATGCAGACTGATTCTCTGCTGACATGAAGCTAGATTCTCTGTTACGGGACCTCTCTCCTCTGCCTGTGTGTGTGCTGGGCCTAAATATATGCCAATGGACTGTTGCAGTGGTGGCTGACGTGAAGCCTCATTCTCTGCTATGACATGCAGACTAATTCTCTGCTGACATGAAGACAGATTCTCTGTTACGGGACCTCTCTCCTCTGCCTGGGTGCCGGGGCCTAAATATCTGAGAATGGACTGTTCCAGTGGTGGGTGACGGGAAGCCAGATTCTCTGCTATGGAACCTCTCTCCAATTGATTTTGGTTAATTTTTATTTATTTAATTTTTATTTTAATTCATTTCCCTATCCACATTTGTTTGCAGGGGATTTACCTACATGTTGCTGCCTTTTGCAGCCCTCTAGCTCTTTCCTGGGCTGTTTTACAGCCTTTTTAGTGCCGAAAAGTTCGGGTCCCCATTGACTTCAATGGGGTTCGGGTTCGGGACGAAGTTCGGATCGGGTTCGGATCCCGAACCCGAACATTTCCGGGATGTTCGGCCGAACTTCTCGAACCCGAACATCCAGGTGTTCGCTCAACTCTAGTCAGCAGCAATAAAATACCACCAAATGAAAGCTCTATTAGTGAGAAGAAAAGGAGGTAAAATTCATTTGGGTGGTAAGTTGCATGACCGAGCAATAAACGGTGAAAGTAGTGTAGTGCAGAAGTGTAAAAAGTGGCCTGGTCATTAAGGGGTTTTTAGCTAGCGGGGTTAAAGTGGTTAATACCTTCCTCTCTTTTGATCCCCTAACAGAGCCTGGCCCCCAGTCTTTTGAAAATAATTTAATTGCATTTTACCCGAAATGTTCATGGTTCTTGAAGAAAGCTTTCTCATTTTGTAAGGCGGTCTCCAGAGAGGTTTTGCTGTAGATCTCCATCTGCCCCCGACACTTGACGATCATGTAGCCTTTCTTAAGAGGGTACACCAGGTTTCGGACAACGCTGACGACATCTTGTTCAGATCCTTTGTCAACTAAATCTGGCTTCGTCAGGATCCCTGTGAAAGAAATTTGGTTTGGTAATCAAGTCGTCTATATAATAATTTACAGGGCTGAGAAAAGTGAAGAAATCACCATCCATATCAATGTCTACATCCAAGCAGGCTTGATGCCTTCAAACGCCAGGGTCCTGGGTTCAAATTCTACCCAAAAACATCTAAATGAAGTTTTTATGATCTTGACTTTGCATGGGTTTCCTCACATACTCTAAAAACACACTGCTTTGATTAGAATCTGCCGATATTGAAACAATAGGGTGTTTGTTGTGCACATGTACTGTTAGCTAGTACTTTCTGGAATGTGGCCTGGAACCTGAAGTTAGAATTTTTAGGAAGCAGTAGAAGCAAAAAATTGGCAGTGCAAAGAAAGTTAAAAGTTTGGAGTCCTGGAAGACCGATCTTGAAGTTCACACTGAAAGGTAGCTGCAGGCTTCTTCAACACCATCTCTGTTTTTCATGGCCAAGTACCAAAATGTCAATATTGTTTTTTGCCTTGGAGAGTCTCATCTTGTAGGTATTTTGTTGAGCCTCTTAGTTTTTCTTATCCTTTTGCTTAATACTAAGGTAGCTCATTATTGTCCAAATCTGCGTATACATAATAAGAGCTCTACTACTTATAACAGTCATTGTTACCTAGTGTCCTCTCTCCCTTAGGATCAACTGCCCGAGCCATTTCTAGAGCTTCAGTGGTGGCAATATCCATGTTACTGGGAACCACAGCCAAATTGATGGTCTCCTGCTTTTTTATGTACTTCGTGATCATATTCTTGATCTGTGAAATTGTAAAGTGTATAAATTATTAGATTTTTATCATGAGAGATGGGTGAAACATGAAGAGATCAAATCCACTCAAGGCAACAACATTTTAGGTCACAGGAGAGACCTATAAAGTGGGGTTTCTTGACTGGTTCCCCATTAAAATAAAAGAACCATAGTTCTAATTCAGTTCAAACACTTCAAATTTACTTTCTCTTCTTCAAATATAGTGGATGGTTACAATGTTCAGATGAGACACAATCTCAGCAGTTACAGTACACACTTGGTGGCGCCGTTACCTTACGTTACAGAATGTAAACTAAGGGCTCAGTCACACGAATGTGTGTGCCCCATGCTCGCAGTTTGGGGTCCCCAGCTTAGAGAAACAGTGGAACTACTCGCCTAAAGGGAATTATACACAAACACCAGATAACTATATGCATTGCCTTTCCCCAGGCCCCATATCAGGTCTGCTGGCCTCCAGGCTGCCTTTAGCTCCACAATAGGCTAGCCACTACATCCGCCAGTCCATTACCACTTCTCCTGATGACCAAGCTTGCACAGGCTTAAAGTGCTTCACAACTCACCAGATGGGCAAGTCTCAGGCCTAACTATCTCATAGGCCAAAGCCCAATACCATTAGACACTATCCATGCCAAACCTTTTACCTCCTCCTAACTTACTCCTCCGAATAGGGTGGTTGTGCAGCACACCAGCATCACAACACACCTAGTCTGCTTTAGACTTATTCTGGACATATGCTGATGTCAATGCCTCACCCTGTAGCTGACAGCTATAATTATCTATGGCCAGCTGCAGCAAGACACTGGCCACAGGCTTCAGAGGTCTTGTGCTATATACCATTGAGTCCAGTGGTTGGCTGCAGTGGTCAAGTCCAACATATAGGCACATCCTTGCTGCTGACAAAACATTACATCATGGTGGTGGGGAGGATAGGAGAGTATGTTATTTTTATTATCCTAATAGCTTTCCTGCTTTAAAAAGTTACTTGGACAACCCCTATCAATGATAATATTAAGGCTGACAGATGTATACAGCTCCCACTGAAATCAATACTATCTGTATGTAAGTAGCTCCCCTAGTGGTGTGGAAGCTTGCTGCATTTATCTCATGGAGAAGCAGAGGAAAGATTTTCCAGGGGGACCTGTTATAAAACATGGAATAAGTATCCAGTTCACAAAGACTGCTATAAATTGGGAGGAAGAAATGAGAAGCTTATGAACATCATGGACGTCACTCTGCCCCATGTGTCTTTACCTCTATTCGTTGGTCTTGATATGCAGTATACAATATATAGGATATTCAGCTTACCTGTTGTCCTATATCTGGAGGTTGGTTGGGTAAAGCAACTCGTGTTATTCCTGGAAGATCGAGCAATGTCAGGTCTGGGACATTTGGAGACTCTACTTCAAGGGTGATGAGTTCTTCACTGACTCCATTACCAGCACCAGCAATGTGATCTTGGGCTAGAAGATAATATGATCTTGGTAAGACATCAAAGGTAGATGACATCAAATATTTTCTTTATAGCTACAGGGGTACTGACTCTCATTGAAGAGACTGTATATGAGCAGTGTATGGAGGCTTATTGACAGGCAATGCTCCATGGGAAAATATATGGAAATTAGCTCATATAGCCCAAACCAGACATCCATCTGCAGAGAGCTGTTTCAGGATTCCTAACCCTTATTATCAGTAATGGTACCATTTAGCTGAAGGAGATGTCTTAGACACAGCTGGAGGGAGGTACATATAAGTAATATAATGTTGATCATGATAGTAGCCACGTGGTTTGCTACCCAACTAGACACAAGGGTCAGTCTGCACTGCTGATATAGGATTCCGTTTATATTGAGTCAAAGATGTATGTTTGACCTGTAGCTTCTAGGTTCTAATGAAAAATCAGTTACAGGGCCCACACTGGCCATGTACCATTTTTAATACTGATGTCTTCCGAATGGCCTTCAACTCCTCTGATGCCATGGTCCAGTTGTGATTGTTCCCTGCACCCTCAATGTCTACCTCTCAGGCTGAAGTCTATCAGATAATGATATGGACATTTCATGGCTGCTGCTGGACCATCGTTACCTTTCCGAACTTCTTTCTCCACCTCCCCTGGTGATTTCACTACCACTTCCTGCTCTAGATAGCTTATTTTGCCTTTCCATGGGGAATTCTTCTTGGATTTTTTCAATTTTAGGACCAGGGGGCATCTTGTCACAATACCTATAGGAAAGATCAGAAATGATTATATCAATAGTAGCCAATACATTTTATATAAGATTATTCCTATATATTATATGAAAATGCATGATTTTTATCTAAAAACTATGCTCCTCTATTACATAACGCATGGTAAGTTTATTATGGTGATCTTGTGTTCACCATTTTAAATTTTTTGTTGCAGATTGCTACCATCTCCTGGTCAGTGGTACTCCCCATTCCAGCGCTGCATTCCTGCTGGTGGTAGCGGCCCGGTCAACTGTTACATCAGGTGGCTATTCAACCAAATTCTCCATCCTCAACCTCTCCAGTACAAGGTATAAACAGTCCCATATTGCAACACACCTCAGGTGCCACATGAGGTTTGCTAAATGACATCCCACCCAGTGGACTATTTGAGGTGAAGCTTGCCTGGCGATCATAGTACTGTATTTACCTACCTGGCTTTTGTAAGTTTGCAATTGTGTACTGTACTCTACTGATATCAACACTTGACCTTAGCTTCATTCCTGACCTCGAATCTATCTAGTATGGCAGAGATCTCTTCTGGCACTGTCATGTTCCACTGGTCCTCAACTCTGGGTAGTCCCTGACTACACTTCTGAATGATTCATGGCTTGACGCCTCCTGCCTGCCTTTATGTTGCTAAACTTCGTTTAGTTCCTGACCCTGACATTCCCTGCATCGAAGTCCAGATCCCCAGTTTAAGGGGTAAATACCAGGGAATCCCTTAGACTCCACACCTTGGATTAGCCAGCTTTGAGGATCCACTGATACCACTTTCTCTGGTGGTTAAACCATAACAGTGCTTGTATACTGGAGGTCCACAGAAAGTTTCTCCTGTGCCCCACATTTGAAATGGATGCTTAGATGGTGGAGAATAGGAGTCAATAGGATCAGACTGGGGAAAAAAAACAACCAGTCCAATTAATTTTTGTGAACGGCCCTTATAGCTGCTTCTCACTGCAGGCGAAGTCTTGTAAACTCTGCCTGAGGATGTTTGTACAGACTTACCTACATGACCCTATGTCTACGGTCAGTCTTCCGGGTTGGGTGGACTAGGTTCAAGCAGAGAAGGGAAAAATGATTCCCTAATCGAAGCCTCAAAAATGTGGCGTTGTCCTTTTAGGCTCTACTTACTATTAAAGTCAGTGACAGTTTGCAACAAAATGTGCAACTTTTCCATTTCCATGATGCTCTTGTCAATTTTTCAAAAAGTGATCAAGGCATTCCACTACGTTAATGTAACCCTATAGACACACTAAGCATAAACAAGAGCTTTTCTGCCTTTAAGCTCCCCATAGAGACATAGCTAGGGATCTTTTTTGGATCCATGCTGTCTGCATTGCATTGGCAGCCCTGCAGGACCACCCCCTTGTACAGCGTGGCTGTACATTACAGCAGTTCTCCTGGTTATTATGTGGGCACCATGGCAGTGCTCGGTCAATCACCTTGATACAATAGTTATGCAACTATCTGAAGCATATACAATGCCAATTTTCCCAGGACAATCCCAGGTAATGGGCCACAAAAGGGGCAAATCCTGCTGCCTAAGATCCCCACCCCAAAATGTACATTTTTACCATGGAAATGTTGGCAAGTATACCTGAGGCCCCTGATGTCCTATTTTTGTTAAGGTGCCTTCTTCACATGAGGGTGGCCTTATTGGCACACACACTTTCTTCCTGTCCCATCTGTATTTAAAGTACAGCAGGAGGTATGTGCTTTATGGCAGTTGCAATGAATGGGAGTCAATTGAAGGAAAGGTGTCCACGAAGTGATGGAGTACAGCCTCATCCAACAGAGACCAGGGAGTGGTGAGAGAGTTGTATACAGACCCTGAGACTATAATCAGATCAAGTTTTTATCCTCTAGTTAATGTATATGCCAGGAAATGCTTGCAATGTATATGTTAAATGGATGCCTCCAATGGATACCATAGAGTAGCAGCCATCATCTTTGCAATCCCATTGGGAGAAAAAAGGAATTGAACATGGTATATGTTTATTACTGGGTACTCTTGCATAGTATACTATTGTATTCCCCATTTCTTGTAATATACTGACAAATACTGACCCAACAGAGCCCATATGGAATCTTGGCTGCCGTTGGGCTAATGTAGCCCTATAGACATGCTAAGCATGAATATTAAGAGCTTTTCCATCTCCCCTTTAAAGCTACGTTCCTGTTCCATGAATGTTCGACCGATATAGATATATGTTTATGAACAAGCCACATCAAAATGACTAGGTTCTCACCACTGCCCCTGGGAAGATTGACCCCAGACAGAGCCTCCAGAACCGAACTTTTCCCAGAACTCTGATCCCCAATCACAGCGATCGCCGGTAATCCCAGATCCTTCTCCACGCCCAATGACCTCAACGAGTCAATGAGATCAATACATGGACGGATCTTGTACTCATACTGTTGTCCTAGGACATTGTCTGGTTGTACCTTTAATGAAAAATAAATGGAAAAGGAAATGAACTGAGATTAATTTGTGAAATTCACTGGTGTTACATTCTTATTTGAGACCCACAAACTTTCTGACAAATTCATTGCACACTTTTTGTGTTCCACCTTTCAAGGTGTTGTCAGAATCTCCCAACATCTGAATTCCTATTCACAAGATGTATAATACCCAACCCCTGATCTGTCCAGGAACACCCACAAAACCAACTCTGGGGGATATTTCCACATGTCTCACCTTTTAGGTTACAGGTTGTAAAGGGAGTGTTAGCTTCAGGACTCCCAAATGCAGAGCCAAAAACAGTGTGTGGAGAAGTCTTCCTCAGTGACAGCCATAGGTGTCTATCACATGCCCTTAATATACCATCCAACCACATACCTTCTTCTTATGTGTCTGCCATCTGCTCATCACAACCCATGTGGGATGATCATGTCCTACGGACTTGCCTCTAGACTTGAGTAGCCGTTTATAACCTTTCCTTCGGCCGGGGCAAAGATTCAGGTTGCTGGCCTAGCAATAAATACTCTGGTCAGGTCAGAATGACCTGTTGTTGTCCTACCCCCTGCACGTGCCCCATCCAGCCCCTACACTTAGTTACTGAGTGATGGTGGCACCAGCACCAATTGTGTAACCACAACTTTTTGTCCAAGCCTTTGGAACAATCTTACCGAGACACTTTAGAAGACATGCAACTATAAATTCGGCACAACCACAATAAAACTGAAAAGTTATGTTGAGAGTATTTATTATTATATATAATGAAGGAACATAGGTACTTACTGTTGTGCCTTGAAAGACAAATGACTCAGTGGAGGAACCTAGTAAAGCACATAAAGTTCAAAATCCATTAAAATGTATAACATAAGCAAAGAACATATTAAAGGGATTCTGTCATGAGATTTGAGGCCTATAACCTAAACAAGTGGCCAGGTCCCTACTAATACCCTGAATCTGAAACTGACCTTATTAAATGTGCCTGTGGCTCTATTAGCATATAAAACTGTTTTTTATAACCTGTCATTCACCTACCTAATGTGCCCAAGGGGACGTCGCTTCATACAGGGTGCCCGGCTGCAGCCATCTCCGTCTGGTGCCCAGCGCCGCCTTCCCACTAGAAGTCCCCGCCCTCCCACTAGAAGTCACCGCCCTCCCTTTCAATAGAGCCGCCTTCCTCACCTCAGCGCCGCCTCCCTCACCTCAGCACCGCCTCCGAAATCGTCCGCTCCCTCAGCCAGATCCCGTGCGGCTGTGAGAGGATGGCTGCAATAGGGCGGTCAAGGCAGGTTTGAGCGAAGTGCGCCGGACGGCGCATGCGCACTTCGCTCAACGAGGCCGCTGCCAGGAGTACGCACGGGCGCATCAGGTTATACCTAGTGCGCACGCGCGGGATCTGGCTGAGGAGAGCGGACGATTTCGGAGGCGGCACTGAGGTGAGGGACGTCCCCTTGGGCACATTAGGTAGGTGAATGACAGGTTATAAAAACCTGTTTTATATGCTAATAGAGCCACAGGCGCATTTAATAAGGTCAGTTTCGGATTCAGGGTATTAGTAGGGACCTGGCCATATGTTTAGGTTATAGGCCTCAAATCTCATGACAGAATCCCGTTAAATAGGGATAACCTACAAAAAGATATGTACCTCCATTAGCTATTGGCTCCTGTGAGGTTGTCTCAGTAGCTGGTGGTAAGTTCTCTGATGTAGTAGATATCAGGGCTGAAAGGCTTTGGTTTTGGCCTGAAGATGGTATTGAAAATGTTGCTGGTTGAATGATGCTTTTTGACTTCTGTGGTGAAGTTGTAAGTTGAAAAAGGGGTGTTGTGCTGGAAGCCGATGAATTCTGAACCGGCACATTTGACTTCTGCGGTGAAGTTGTAAATTGAAAAAGGGGTGTTGTGCTGGAGGCCGATGAAGGTTGAACCTGCCCATTTGACTGTGATGGAGGCATATATTGAAAAGTAGGCGTTGTGGATGCACCAAAGGAATTTGATGTACCAAACGAAAATCCAGATGCTTGGCCATTAGACTGCATTTTGATGCCTAAAGAAAACCACATAAATATCGTAAATATTATGGTGCGAGAACGGTTCACGAAAAAAAGAAAAATAAATCAACCTCTATAATTGGTAAATAGAATGGTGGACACCAGCTCAAGTTGACAACATGTCTCTCCATTATGTTTTGTCTGGATCTCTACCCCCATTCAAGGTAGTAATTATGTAAATGTATATGCAGAAGGAGATTTGACTCCATTTGGAGTCAGGCTGGGCCTCCAAAATAATGGTTCCCAAAGGTCTAATAGAAGACAACTCTATTTGAAGATGACTTTGGATCCGATCACTTGCCACTAGGGTCTATTTCCTATGAGATGAGTCTCATATAACATATTACTCTGATGGCTAATCCCCGGCACTCCAACTGTGGTAAAACTACGACTCCCAAGATGCACACTTGCTTGGCTGTTCTCAGAACTCCATAAAAATAAAGGAGCATGCTGGGAGTCGTAGTTTCACCACAGCAGTCCCGGAGGTTAGCTACTGACCTATTAGATCTTATTGAGGAGTCCTTTGTGTGCAAATAATAAGTGGACGCGCGTAACGATGCTTCAGTGCTTGGCTTCACCTACATAACAGTACCTTTCCTATGTACTCATGGTGCTCAGATACCCCCAGGACATGAGTAAAGCACAGTTTACGAGTAGACAAGTACTTTCTTATTCACTGACAGCAAGCAGAAATCTTGAAATCGGCACAGATATCAAACTCAACGTGCAAAAAAATGTAAAATGCCTGTAATTGGGTTGTCCGCTTGTCCCTGCCAGACCTATGTCTGATCACGAGGCTGCTGCAGGCAATCGGTGACCCGGGCAAGTGCAGGGGGCCGACAGCTCCTGCGGGGGCCCTCAGTACAGCTGATTAAAATTGTGAAGCAGGGCCGTGGCGTGCTAAGGGGGGGGGGGTCTGCCCCTGGTGCCGGCTCTCAGGGGGTGCCAGAGTCCAGAAGCAATGAGTGCTTTCATCAATACAGATGGAAGCACTCATTGCTGGAGCGCAGGGAGCTGGGTCCTGTCACTCACCGTTCAGCTCCCGCGCTCCTCCCCTCCTTCACGCCGGCGGCGCTCTAAATGGTGAAGCAGGAAGACTTCTCCCCGCTCCACCATTCAGCATGCAGGCACAGATCGCGCTGCCAGCCTGTGTGGGCGGAGCCTGCAGCCCGGAAATCTGCATAAGCTCTGCCCACACAGATCTGTGACTACAGGGAAGAGAGGACTGTGAGCTTTAGGAACGGGACAAGGTAAGTAGTTACTGTGTTTTTTTAATACAGAGCGGGCACAGAGGGCTTTATTACTATGGAGGGGGCACAGAGAACTTAATTACTATGGAGGGGGCACAGAGGTCTTTATTACTATGGAGGGGGCACAGAGGGCTTTATTACTACAGAGAGGGCACAGAGGGCTTTATTACTACAAAGGGGGCACAGAGGGCTTTATTACTATAGAGGGGGCACAGATGGCATTTCTACTATGGAGGGGGCACAGATGGCATTTCTACTATGGAGGGGGCACAGATGTCTTTATTACTATGGAGGGGCACAGAGGGCTTTATTACTATGGAGGGGGCACAGAGGGCATTTCTACCATGGAGGGGGTACAGAGGACTTTATTACTATGGACGCGGCTGTGGGGATTCACTCTGGTAGGCAGAGTAAGCGGACGCAGGACAGAGGCAAAAAAAACAGTTTGTAAAACAAAACTTTAGTGTTTATTCACACACAAGACAAAAACTAAGCAACATTTTTCAGTCTTAGTGTTCATTCACACAAAGGAAAGTCCAAAGAACAAAACAATCACCTTGTTAGCAGGTTTTTCCAGCGGTCCACAACACTATTTAGGAGGCCTGTTTCCCCGCATGCGGCTCTCAGCCCTCTAGCACGGCACCATGCCTCAGATCCCAAAACATAGACAACAGGACAGCTAGGTGTTGTCAAAACCCTGGCAGGCGCTTAAAATCCAGTCCAGTGTTTGACCCCACCTGGCTGCAAATCAGCCCAGCAGCACACACTGAAAGGAAAATACCTGTCCTCCCAGACCATACCCTTCACTGTGTCACATACCCCCCCCCCCCCCCATTGTTCAACCCTGACGGGGTGAACACTCGCCAGACAATGTACCCAGGACAGGCCATCCGCGTTTCCCTGTAACCTGCCTTCCCTGTGTTCCACTGTAAATTTAAAGTTCTGTAGGGACAGGAATCATCGGGTGACCAGGGCATTTCTGTCTTTGGCCTGGCTCATCCAGGGGAGTGGTCGGTCACCAAGCGGAATTTTCTCCCAAACAAATAATAGCGGAGAGACTCGAGCACCCACTTGATAGCCAGCCACTCTCTCTTCACTATACTGTACCTGGTCTCGGCTGGGGTGAGCTTATGGCAGAGGAAGACAATGGGATGCTCCTCCCCGTTGACTTCCTGGGAGAGTACAGCACCGAGGCCCACCTCGGAGGCATCCGTCTGTACTATAAATTCCCGCTTGAAGTTGGGCGTCACCAAAACCAGTGACCCACACAGGGCCGACTTCAAAGCGGAGAACACCTCTTCCGCCTGATCATCCCAGCGAACCATCACGGACTTATGTCCCTTCAAAAGTCCTGTCAATGGTGCGGCTATCGTAGCAAAGTGGTGGACGAACCTCATGTAATAGCCCACCATCCCCAGGAACGACTTTACTTGCCTAGACGTGACAGGTCGGGGCCAATTTCCGTATGGCATCTATTTTGTTTACTTGGGGTTTGATGACTCCGTGCCCAATTACATACCCAAGGTATTTAGTCTCTTCTAACCCTATCGCGCACTATTTTGGGTTTGCGGTCAAGCCAGCCTTCCTAAGGGAGTCCACCACAGCCTGTACCTTAGGTCGGTACTGTGGAAAACGATATTGTCCAGGTACGCTGAAGCATACTGATGATGTGGATGGAGTACAATGTCCATTAGCCTTTGAAACGTGGCGGGAGCACCATATAGACCAAAGGGTAATACCTTATACTGATAAAGCCCCTCTAGTGTGATAAAAGCCGTTTTCTCCTTGGCTGCCTCTGTCAAGGGTTCCTACCAGTACCCTTTGGTAAAAGTCCAAAACAGAGAAATACTGGGCTTGACCTAACTTCTCAATAAGCTCATCCACTCGGGGCATGGGATATGCGTCAAACTTGGAAACCTTATTAAGTTTGCGAAAGTCGTAACAGAATCGTAACGTCCCATCCGGCTTGGGTATAAAGACTGTCGGACTGGCTTATTCACTTTTTGACTCCTTGATGACGTCTAGTCACAGCATTAGCTGCATTTCCTCCGGGATGGCTTGTCGCCGACCCTCATGTACCCGGTATGGCTTTAACCGAGAACACATCCTTGTTCCAACTAATAAACTCCCAGGCCACCTGAGCCTGTTTAGAGGGGAGGTTGTCAGAATTTTTTTCTGTGGCAACTGCTTCCCTTGCATCAGACAGAGGGGCCGGAACTTCTTCCGCTAGAAAAACCCTTCTGAGGGCTGTCATCAGTACAGTCCTCCCTATCTTTCCAAGGTTTTAGTAAATTCACATGGTAAACCTGCTCCGGCTTTCGCCGCCCTGGCTGGTGTACCTTGTAATTTACCTCTCCAACTTTCTCGAGTACCTCGTAGGGCCCCTGCCACCTAGCCAGGAACTTACTGTCCAAATTCGGTAGCAGAACCAAAACCCAATCACCTGGGTTAAAATTCCAAACCCGAGCCTGGCAATTATAGAATCTACTCTGGGCTCGCTGAGCTGCCTCCATATGTTTCTTAACCAGCAGCAACACTGTCTCCATCCACTCTAGCATCTGAATGACATACTCAATCACACTTTTATGCGGTGTGGGTTGTTGTTCCCACGCCTCTTTGGCTATGTCTAACAGACCACGCGGATGTCGGCCATACAGCAGTTCGAAGGGCGAGAACCCAGAGGCCTGGGGAACCTCTCGCACTGCGAACATGAGATAGGGCAGTAGAAGATCCCAGTCCCTCCCATCTTTAGTTAGTAAATGGTTGGATCACACTCTGAGTGGGGAAATTTGTGTGTGTCAGGAGACGGTTCCCAGGCCGAGTTGCAATATAGAGAAAGACTCCTGAAATCCACTTGTTTGATTTAAGTGCAGTACTTTATTGCATAGGCTGTTTTCCTTGTGTGCTGGTACTTCAGTGTGGACTGCTATGGTCCGTAGTTTGGGGGCTCTGTGGCCTAGAGAGCGCTTGTGGGATGTAGGCAGTTGCCCTGTGTTGCTGCATCTCCTGTTGAACCACAAAACTGGGGAACATATCCTCGGACCCCGGTTGTTGCGGCTCACCCTCAACTACTACCACATTTTCCCAGGCCCGAGATAGAGTCGGGTCCTTGTGCTGTGCTGTACCAAAATTGTCTCCAGAGACGTTGAGGTCTGCCAACTCCGGAACCGGAGGCAAAGATGTCTCCCACCATTACATTCAGTGAGGTTGCCTCCCCCCCTTCCACCACAGTGGCGGCCACCCCTACAGCTGGCCCTTCGGCCTGTGGTTCCCAGGGTTCCGGTTTCCCCCCAGAGCAAGGCCATGCTATTGGGGCTACTCCTGCCCCATGAGTTTCCGTGACTCTCGCCTCAGGCCACAGTGACGGGAAGTCTCTCCAAATTATTAGTTCATAATGTAACTTTGTGGTGACGGCCACCTCCACAGTCCACCTGCCGGCCACCGTGGATAGAAACACTAGGGCGGTGGAATAGTCCTCTAAGTCTCCATGGATGCACACAACGCTGACTTTTCGGCCAGTATACTCAGCGGGCCACACCAGGGCAGCTCTTACCAGGGACACCAGGCTCCCTGAGTCCAGCAGCGCCACTGCCAGGGTATCTTCCACTTGCACCTGGCACAAGTAACTATTGTCTATTGTCTCAGGGGTACCAGTTGCACACAGTCTCCTGGCATACAATGAGGGGCGGCAGTCATAGTTAGTGTCCATGGGTCCCCCCGATGGGGAAAGTCAGCCCTTAGGTGACCCGGCTCTTAACACCGCCAACAGACCATCGAAGCTGGGTCTGTAGGGAGTATATCCCGAGCGGGTTTTGCTGGCCTTAGCTGCCAGGTCGAAGGTGGAGATTTCCGGGGTTTAACTGGCCCCCCTTCCCAAAAGAACCCCCCTGTAGATTTCTGGAGGCCTTATAGCGCTCCACCAGGCCGACCATCTCTAGGGCACTACCAGGGGACACCTGGCCAATCCAATGCTGGAGAGGGTACGGCAACGCACTCCAGAACACATCAGCCATCAGACGGTCCAGCATAGCAGTGGGACTCAGTACGTCAGGCTGCAGCCATTTTTGCAACCGGTGTAGCAGATCATAATACTGCGGTCTGGAGGGTTCATGTCACGGCCATGGCTATGACCGTGACTCCTTAACCGCATGCGGTTGCCTACGGTTTAGTTTGGGTGTTCAACCACAGGTGAGGGCCGCTGGTGTGTGGCCTCACTTGTGGTTGCCGCGGGCAACTAGTTGTGTTGTGTATGTGTCAGCAGAGTAGCCTGAGCGGTGCTAGGCAGCTTGCTGCAGTGGCATGCGGTTACACCTGACTACCTCTATGTTAGGTGTGTGTGTATGGTGTGCACTGTGTTTTATGTTATTGTGTGCACTTTCCCTTTAAGTGGTGTTTTCCCTTCCCTGGTGGTGGAAGGGTTAACTCCCTTTCTGTGTATGTGAGGCACTGGGTGTGTCTGTGTGGGTGTGGCCACTTAGGCCTATAAAGCCTCTGGCCCAGATTCAAGAAGCACTTGCGCGGGAACAAGTGTGATTTGCGCCGCGCAAGTACTGATTTGCTCCTATGCAAATTTGCGGCTGATTCTGTAAACCAGTTAAGCCTGAAATGCGGCCATTTCCCCGCGCACGCAGCCTAGCTGTTCCTGCGCAATTTTCGTGCAATTTTGCGCGGGGTGTAAGTTGCGCCTTCATGGAATTCCCTCAGCGAATATGCAAATTAGGTACTGCCGATGATTCAGAAACATGCGCGTGTGATGCGCATCTTGCGCTGGAAGCGTGCAAGCTTTTTTCCCTGGGCAAACTTGCTCCTGTTAAAAGCAGGGGCAAGTTAGCAAAAGATGGCCAAATGTCTCATATCATTTAATTTCTTCTGGATGTCATCCCAGGTACGCACTTCATTACCCAGGGCATTGATGTCCAGGGCAATGGCTTCATATATAGCCCTCCTTTGGGCAATGGTGGTGTTTGCCCGCTGGGCACCATATAGGACTTCCTTATGCTGCTGGAGTGCAGCAATCAGGATGTCCATCTCTGCAGCCACAAAGTTGGCCTTCCTTATTTTGGTCCCTTTGGGAGGTGCCATGTCTTGCAAAAGGGCTGAATTTCCTTGCTATGGGGGGGGTAGGAAAAAGCAGGATGAAATTCAGCAAAGAACCTGCGCAAGTCTGCTCCTATTTATTTGCTCAGTGCAAGCAGCTGAGCAGGATTTGCCCTGAAATTATGCTAGCAAACCTCTGCTGAGCCGAAAATTCCTCATTTACATAGGGGCACACCCACTTTGACTTGCACGGCCTTGCGCCCTCAGCTTTGCCTTAAACAGGAGCAAATTAAATGAACAAACGATTCCTGAATCAGGTGGCAATTTGGCAAAATTGCTCCAGCGCAGAGAAATTCAGCTGAGCGGCTCAGGTGTAAGTAATGGGCAAATCTACCTGAATCTGGGCCTCTGTGTTTGGCATGGCTCAGTGGGTTGCTTCAGCCATGCTTAGCTGGAGCAGCCTCCTGTGAATACCATCTGCCAGTGAGGGCCACCCTTGTGGTCATAAATGTAAAACTATCTGTGACTCTTAAGTTTATGTCAAGTATATGTGTGATGTCTATTTGATGTTTTTCTGGTTTTTCTGTGCAGCTATGGATCTGGGTCCCTGTGTGTGGATGCGTTGTGATCTTCAGCTTGCCAGCAAAGGGATCCAGTCAGCAAGGCTGTGGCAGGTAGGTGGAACTGGTTCAGTTCACCTGCCATATCCATAGATCTGTTTGTGTTTCCCCTTTTCCCTGCAGCTTGGCCAGTGAGACCCCTGTTCCTCCGTGTCCAGAAGGAACAGGCCGTCTTACCCTGACTCCTAGTCCAGGGACCGGTCGGAAGGTGAGTTAGGGATCCGAGGTTCCTGAGCATGGGTTCTCCTACCTTAAAGGTCGGCCCATGCAGCTAGGAGTTAGGGTCAGATTAGGGATGCGATTTGGAGGTGACCTGCTCCCTAAGTCTGTCATCCTGGCCAAGCAGGGGTTAACATCATCTGGCATCGTACGGCTGAGGATTTTCCCCATCCTCAGCCGTGACAGTTCAGCTGGGTTAAATTCCCACTGATGCACCTGCTGGGCCTGGACCAATACATTTACCCACAGTCTTGCCAGAATTTCACCCTTTACGGTCGGGTAGTCGGCCGCTTGATCATCTGGTAGATCGAAAAACACCTGCTGGGGTCCAGAGGCCAGGGACGGAACAAAGACCTCAGCCCATTGGTCTCGGGGTAACTTCTCCCTCACAGCCACCTTTTAGAATACCGCCAGATAGGTCTCGACGTGGTCCGAGGGGATCATCTTAGGGATTGCCGCACGGACAGCTTTCCGGGCATCGTGGACATTCTGGGTCACTCCTGCTGCTTGTAATGCCATCACATGTTGCAATATCAGCTGGTTGGTTTCCTGCTGCTGCTTGTTAGCCTCCCGCTGTTGCAAGTTAGCCTTCATGAGGGCTTTCACTACCACCTCCATTTTGTCAGGGGACACGGGTCGTAACCTTGCCGGCTTGATATAGGACATACACCCGTGCCCGAAAAAAAACTAAAACTTTTCAGCCTTCAGGCCAGCCTCAATGCGTATGCCTACTCCAAGCCACCAATTGTAGGGATTCGCTCTGGTAGGCAGGGTAAGCGGACGCAGAGCAGAGGCAAAAAACTGTTTGTAAAACAAAACTTCTGTGTTTATTCACACACAAGGCAAAAACAAAGCAAAATTTTTCAGTCTTCAGTGTTCGTTCACATAAAGGAAAGTCCAAAGAACAAAACAATCACCTTGTTAGCAGGTTTTTCCAGAACAAAAGAATCACCTTGTTGGCGGTACAATCTCTATTGATCCACAACAGGCTTTAGGAGGCCTGTTTCCCCAGCCTGCGGCTCTCAGCCCCCTAGCACGGCACCATGCCTCAGATCCCAAAACAGAGACACTTTGCTGCTGAGCCCAGCTGTGTTTTAAGGACAGCTAGCTGTTGTCGAAACCCGGACCGGCACTTAAAATCCAGTCCAGTGTTTGACCCCACCTGGCTGCAAATCAGCCCAGCAGCACACACTGGGAGGAAAATACCTGTCCACCCTGACCATACCCTTCACTGTGTCACAGGGCACAGAGGTCTTTATTACTATGGAAGAGGCACAGAAAGCATTTCTACTAGGGAGGGGGAACAGAGGGCATTACTAACGTGAAGAGGGAACAATGGGCATTTCTACTATGGAGGGAGTACAGAGCCAGAGGGCATTACTACAATGAAGGGGGCACAGTGGGCATTATTACTGTGAAGGGGGCACAATGGGTATTTCTACAATGGAAGGGGCACAGAGGGCATTACTACTATTAAGGGGGCACAATGGGCATTATTACTGTGAAGGGGGCACAATGGGAATTATTACTGTGAAGGGGGCACAGAGGGCATTATTACTGTGAAGGGGCACAATGGGCATTATTACTGTGAAGGGGGCACAATGGGTATTATTACTATTAAGGTGGCACAATGGGCATTATTACTGTGAAGGGGGCACAATGGGCATTATTACTGTGAAGGGGGCACAATGGGCATTATTACTGTGAAGGGGGCACAATGGGCATTATTACTGTGAAGGGGCACAATGGGCATTATTACTGTGAAGGGGCACAATGGGCATTATTACTGTGAAGGGGGCACAATGGGTATTATTACTATTAAGGTGGCACAATGGGCGTTATTACTGTGAAGGGGGCACAATGGGCATTATTACTGTGAAGAGGCACAGAGGGCATTACTACAGTTAAGGGGCACAATGGGCATTATTACTGTGAAGGGGGCACAATGGGTATTATTACTATGAAGGGGGCACAGTGGGAATTATTACTATAAAGGGGGCACAATGAGGATTATTACCATAAAGGGGACACAATTACTATGAAGGGGCACAATGAGGCTTATTACTGTGAAGGGGGCACAGATAGGGCATTACAACTGTGAAAGGGGCACAGAGGGCATAACTACTGTGAGAGGGCACAATATGGGCATAACTACTGCGAGGGGGCACACCTGTACAAAACTACTGTGAAGGTTGTACAATGAGGGCAATACTACTGTGAGGGGGTAAAAAAATTTTTTTTTAAGTATAGGGGAATGGGGTGCCAGAGAAAGGACCCGCCCCTGGTGCCAAACACTGTAGGCACGCCACTGTAGCAGGGAACTATTTGCTCCCCGCTCTACCATTGAGCCGCCTGCGCTCCACAGCAGCAGCACAATGTCCTCACACATCATCCTGCTGATCTGTGTAGGAGGAGGAGCGGGGCAGGCTGGGAATCAACCTCTGCTCCTCCTACACAGCAGTGCCATGTGTCACAGTATCCTGCTGCTGACGATGGGGAGCGCAGATAATGAGAGGAGCCAGGTGACTGAGGAGAGGAGGATTTATTGTTAGTTTTTTAACTTCATGTGAAGGGGGCACATCTGGGCATAACCACTGTGAAGTGGGCACTGGGCACATATCTTGGCATATCTACTGTGAAGGGGGCACACATCTTGGCATATCAACTGTGAGGGGGGCACAGAGTTGTGTTACTACACGCCTCTACCCCGCTACTGTCTTCTAAGAGCCTTTACACTGTCATCTGATGTAATTTATATTATGTCTTCACAACTGTGCATCTAAAACCATGTTAAATGTAGATGTCCAGCAGGTGGCAGCAATGCATTGGTAAGGTACTAGTTACAGTTCAGTATATCTAGGCTGGAATATATTATTCCAGCTTAGCTCCCCCTCTGTGGAGGTGTGGACTGTTCCCACATCCTGCAGTATGGGAGGGGCAGGAAGTTAGAGTTAGTGTGCCAGCCACCCCTGTTGGGGAAGGTTGTGTGATAGCCTTCAGAAGTCCCCCGGTATAGGGAAGAAAGCAAGGATCTTGTCTCGGCTGAGACATTGATCACCTTCCCAGCCTGAGAACCTTCAGCCTCAGCTGGATGAAGAAAGCAGACAACCTCCAGAGTTCCAGGACGAAAGCATTCCCTGAGAAACCATCTGAGAGTAAGTCCAGAGACCTAGGAGAAGCCATATCCTCTTCAGCTAGTCTGTTCCCATACAGCAAAGTTACAGAGAAGTGCAGAAGATTAATCCCTGCCATAGGTACAGAGCTACCAAGCAGACAAATTATCCTGCAAGCTCACATTTAAAGTGCAGAAGTATTTATTCCTGCCAACCATTGCCAAAACCTGCTGGGACCAATGACCAAAGCTGCATACTGCTTGGATACAAGTTATCTTCAGTAAAGAAACGTTTGAACTTCACCTAAAGGTCTGGACATCATTATTGATGCTAAATTCCTCTATTACTCCTACTATCACTACACTTAAATTTATTGCAAGTGAGCCAGGAGCCAGGAGTCCAGCTGTACCCAGGTAGGAGACACCGTTGGCACCATTATCACCACCCTACAGAGACATAATAGGCCATTACACCACTCTGGCATTCCTAATCTGGGATGTGCGTTATAACACCTTGGAAGGGCCCTGGGGTAGTACCCTGCGCATGCTGCAATTGGCGTCACAAACAAACTATAGACTATTAACCATCCGTATCCTGGCCCACTGCATAAGTGGCGTCAGCGTTACCCCATATCCTGCTCATTGCACACATATTTGGGGATATCTACTGTGAGGGGGGCACATATCTTGGCATATCTACTGTGAAGGGGCACTGTGAGTAGACCTGAGGGACTGAAACACTAGGTAGAAAATAAAAGTAGGCACATAAGGACTGATTCCCATATATCCGCTTTGTAGCATGCTCTGTGTAAGGGATTTAATCTATAATACAGGTACATGCAGTTTCATTGCTGTGAGCGCCGTGCAAAATGCCACAAGGGGGCCACTGAGACTTTATCGCCTAAGGGCCCACATGAACCTGGAGCTGGCTCTGGATGTGATGCTGACCAAGAAGGATTTTTGGTGCCGCATGGAAAATGCAATCCCCCCTGTGTCATGCAGCAATGGACACAGTGATTTGCACAGTGGAATTTGGCGCAAACTCAACACCAAAAAGCCGCCAGCGACAGTGCAGGTTCCACCTCCCATTCTTTACAATGGGAGGCAGCAATGCTATGAATGTGCCCATGGTGTAGAACATGTCCATAACCCGCAGCCTCCAACTGAAATCTATGGGAGCTGGAGTCTTCACTGCCGCCCAACGACTTTGGAGTAGACAGTTTTATGGTCTCTCCCAATGTTTATCCCCCTCGGGGCTCCATGACACGTAAATTTAGGTCTGACATATTTTTTTTGCATGTCACATGCAGTTTTTTAATGGCATTGTTTTTTTTTTAACCCGTGTGAACTGCGCTCTTTTTTCAAGCATTTTTGTTTCCCTGTAGAGAAGGGGAGGAAAACCACCTGAAAAAAAAACTGCCATTGCTACAACTTGCTGTTTAAAAAAAATAAAAATGAATATAGACTCAAAAAACCCATACCCCAATTTATATAATCACTGCAGCAAAAAAAAAAACGCTTGTGTATCCGGCGTTCCACAGTTCTCACTGACTTTTAGCTAACATCTGGCATTCGTAACCAATACTGCAATTGGTATAATTTGGGGCATGTAAACCCCGACCCTTGAATGCCACAGCAGGAGCGCCCACTTGGATGTGGTTTACATATACCCTGTCCATTGTGGGTGCCGGACAGCCAAACGTGCAGGGACTATAGAGACAGTCCCTGGAAATTCAGGACTATTGGCATCTGGAGTTGGCGTTTTTCCTACAAAAAAACTAATCAAAAACACGTGTCACACAAAGTATGATGCCCCCTAAGTGTGCCACACACAGTACTGTCCCTGTATGTGCCGTACACACAGTATGATGCCTGCGTAAGTGCCCTCCAAAACAGTATAATGCCCTCTTAATGGCACTGAACACAGTATGATGCCCCCCTAAGTGTGCCCCACATAGTATGATGCCCCCTAAGTGTGCCCCACAAAATATGATGTCCTTGTAAGTGCCCTCCAAGCAGTATGATGCCCACTTAATGGCACTGAACACAGTATGATGCCCCCTTAAGTGTGCCCCACATAGTATGATGCCCCCTAAGTGTGCCCCACAAAATATGATGTCCCTGTAAGTGCCCTCCAAACAGTATGATGCCCACTTAAGTGCACCAAACACAGTATGATGCCTCCCCCCCTAAGTGTGCCCCCCCCCCCCCCATGTTAAAGCTGGTCTTAAGCAGACCTCCAAGTTCTCCCCTGGTGCTCCGAATCAAGGTACCCCCAAGGGGTTAATATCCACGCGTGGCTGAGAGACTAGATGCTGACACATAGCTGGTCAAGGCAATGTCTTTTTTTATTACAAAAGAGATAAGAAGAAAGGCGAGAACTCCCGGAGTCTGCGCAGTGCATGTGAACTAATGTAAACACCCGTGGGGGAGCGCCATGTTATATTGGCGTCTTACTAACATCGATACTACATACGTCCTACAGTATGTGACACTGCAAGGAGGTGCTTTTCTATAGGCAGTGAATAAAGTGTGTGTATCCAGCTAAGCATTCTTCTCCAGTCTATACATCATTCTGAGGGAGAAGTGAGGGGCCTCTTGCAGCTTCACTCCCCCTCCGTTCTCGCTTCAGTGTTGAACAAATAGACAGCTTGAAGCAAAGGGGAGCGGGAGGCAGAGGAGGAGATAAGGAACAAGCAGCTTAGGACAACCTCCTAAGAAAATCAATCTAGTTACATATAAGAAAGATATTCCCACATCTCTATCACCCACAAAGTATGATGCCCCCCTAAGTGCGCCCCACAGAGTATGATGCCCCCCTAAGTGCTCCCAACACAGTATGATGCCCCCTAAGTGCTCCCAATACAGTATGATGCCCCCCTAAGTGCGCCCCACAAAGTATGATGCCTCCCTAAGTGCGCCCCACACTGTATGATGCCTCCCTAAGTGCGCCCCACACTATGATGCTCCCCTAAGTGTGCCCCACACAGTATGATGCCCCCCTAAATGAGCGCCACACACTATGATGCCCCCCGAAGTGCTCCCAACACAGTATGATGCCTCCCTAAGTGCGCCCCACACAGTATGATGCCCACCTTAGTGCGCTCTACACAGCATGATGGCCCCCTAAGTGCACCACACAAGGTATGATGCCCCCTAAGTGCGCCCCACACAGTATGATGCCCACCTAAGTGCACCCCACACAGTATGATGCCCCGCTAAGTGTGTCCCACACAGTATAATGCCCCCCTAAGTGCTCCCAATACAGTATGATGCCCACCTAAGTGTGCCCCACAGAGTTTGGTTACCCCCTAAGTGTGCTCTACACAGTATGATGCCCACCTAGTGCACTCTACACAGCATGATGGCCCCCTAAGTGCACCCCACACAGTATGATGCCCCCTTAAGTGCACCCCACATAGTATGATGCCCCCCTAAGTGCACCCCACACAGTATGATGCACCCTAAGTGTGCTCTACACAGTATGATGCCCGCTAAGTGTGCCACACAATATGATGCCCCCTAAATGCGCTCCACCCAGTATGATGCCCCAAAGTGCACTCCACAGACTATGCCCGCTTAGTGCCTCCAAAGTGAGCACTCACCTAGCCCACTAACTCTTTAACTCTCAGTGCAGTCTATCCGTAGCTTGGCAGACAATGGGGTTATGGGTTTAATGGTGGACCAGGAGAGCAAAACAGCGGTCAAAATTAGAGGGCATACAACTGCTCAGCAATTACATTGCATGGGGTGGGGGATGATCGAGAGGCAGAAGCAGGCCCTCCCTCTACTTAACTGTCAAACTGCCACAGTTGCTACTGACTGTGGCAATTGAGGGGTTAATATGCCAGAATCTACGGTACCACAAATCCTGTCCACAGCTGCGTATAGAGTAAGCTCCTGAGCCCACCACTTACATCCTCCCCGCACATGTGACATCACAAAGCACTAAGGGTTAATAGCTCGACAAAAATAAACCAATTAAGTCTCTCTAATAAATCAAACTTAGAAATTCATTAGCTCAGGAGCATGACCTCTGACAGACGGCTGAGATTGGGGTGGCAGTGGCCCCTATAGGGCCCTGGTGCTACTGCACTAATGGTTATCCTGGTGCAGGTACTTACCGGTGTGAACGGCTGGATGTCCTCTCGGAGACTGGAGACGGGCTGTGTTTCTGATGCTCTTATACTGTATGCTCTTCTTTCTCCGAGTAGATTCCGTTCTGAAGAAATGAAACTGAAACTGACTGAGCACTCCTTAACCCCTTCGCTGCCTCGTCGGTGTCCTGACTGCATTTATTTATTTACAATTTGGGCAGAGTTATCAACATAAATGTCGGGACACTTTGGCTTTCACGAGGGGTGCTTTATCAGGATGTGGACTTTTTATGGGTGAGGGGTGGAGTAGAAAGTGGAGGAACAACATCTCAAGACAGAAGTGTTAGACTTAACGATGCACCAAATTTATTAAACATCTTGTGTCATTTGATAAATTAGGTGTAAATTGCGGCAATACAGACTCCTGCAAAACTGACATTAACGATGTCCCTCATGATAAATCCCCCTCATAGTTTTAAAAAGCTGGGATAATATTTATAAAGACCAGAGCTCAAAATTATTTGAAACTCCAAAATTCAGACCCCAGAACATACCCCAGATCAGACCATATAATTTAGACCATACATCATGAAAGGATTTGGACCTTTCTGGACCTCTACGACAACCTTGGTTTGAGACACTGACGTCAGGAGAGATGTTTCTCGGTTGGCAATAACAGACACACACATCACTGAGAAACACTCTAACTTTATTATGCTATCGCTTGGCCTCATATAGGCAGCAGAAAAGTTTGCACAACAACAGCGTTAAACCAATCATAAATGATAAACATTGACGCCCACACAGATACCACTGGAACATCCCTTTTATGGGTATGTAATACGTCACATATAACAATGTACGCAGTTGTGCCAAATGACCCTGAGTGAATTAGAACATTTGTTCTAATTCTGGGAGATTCCCAGAATCTGTCCTAAGACAGATAAGTGAACCTAACTTACAGCGGGGGGGATGTGAAGTGCGTAGGTGAGATAATATGGTTCTTACCCTTGCCCTTTTCCCTGTATACCGCCAGATATTTTCTATATCCTTCAGGAGAGTTGTCTTCAGGATTAGGCAGCAGAGTTTCATAAAATGACATATTTGATACTCCTTTCATTATCAGTTTCCGTACATGGTATGATACATGTTGCAACTATTGCTATTACTAGGACCTTTCACCAGAATCAAACTTCTAAAGTAACTATACAGGCATGTAGAGCGGCGCCCAGGGACCCCCCTGCACTTACTGTTATACCTGGGCGCTGCTCCGTTCTCCCGGTATAGGCTCTGGTATCTTCATAGTTAGGCTCCACCCAGGGGAACCTGCCGGCGCCTCCTTCTCCCAAACTGTAGCGCTGGCCAATCACAGCGCTCAGCTCATAGCCTGAGAGGCTTTTTTCTCTCTCAGGCTATGAGCTGAGCGCTGTGATTGGCCAGCGCTACAGTTTGGGAGAATGAGACGCCGGCAGGTTCCCCTGGGTGGAGCCTAACTATGAAGATACCAGAGCCTATACCGGGAGAACGGAGCGGCGCCCATGGATAACAGTAAGTGCAGGGAGATTCCTGGGCGCCGCTCTACATGCCTGTATAGTTACTTTAGAAGTTTAATTCTGGTGAAAGGTCCTCTTTAAGGCTGCCGGGCAGCCTGTATTTGTGGGAGGGGCTGAGGCCACGCCCCTTGGCCTTATAACCCCATCAAGTACAACAGTCGGGACGTGCAGCCAGGTACTTCCGGGTTACGTACGCATGCCTTCGTTTTCCGGCTGAGGTAAGTAGTTTCAGGCGGCTGTCCTGGCCTGGATACTGGTGCGGCCACAGGTAAGATGAGGATTCCAGTGCCGGATTCGGTGCCAGCGGCGGTGGCGGCGGCTCTCCCTGCCCATCATAGGTCTTACCATGTCGGAGGCAGGGGGAGCGGAGGGGGTCCGCAGCATGTCGGGATCCTGGGGCGGGCCAGATGGCTCAGGGCCGCCCACGTCGATCACGGGCGCAGTATGCAGCGTTCGGCCGCCGTGTTGCCGGTTGCTAGGCACACACGGCGGCTCCGCCCCCTCTCCACGTCGCTTCGGCAATGGGGAGCCTGCGGCAATCATGTGCATTGTTCGGCGGGCGGCCGGTTGCTAGGCTCACGCGGCGGCTCCGCCCCCTCACGTCCTGACCTAAGCAACGGTACCCACGGGTGCCTGTGGGTTAAAATAAAAAAATAATAATTTGCTGATATATGCATGATATGTTCAAATCAGTATTTATCCCGCCTATACATATGTACTGAGTTTTAATACAACGTCATATTTCAGTGGCTATGTTCGGGTCACATAGCTGACGCTTCACGCCGTTTCAAGGACATCCTTTACTAAACAGTAGGTGGTATGTCTGGACTTTTTATACGTCATGTTACATGTTATTTTCACAGTGGTGTTTAATGCCTTGCCGGGCTCACAGGAATCCTTGCATGGCACCAGGTTGTCATTCTCGCCAATCTTGGTGTCCGTCTGCTTGAAGCGTTCAGGCAATGTTACGTCTGCCTCACCGGTGGCATGTTGTCCTGCCTGGAATGTCCAGGTTGTCATACTCGTCCATCTTGTTGCACGTCTGCTTGAAGCAGTCAGGCTATGTTACGTCTGCCGCCCCGGTGGCATGTTGTCCTGCCTGGAACGTCCAGGTTGTCATACTCGTCAATCTTGTCACACGTCTGCTTGAAGCGGCATGTTTTGTCACGGCTGCCGCCCGTGATGGCATGTCATCCTTCCAGGATCATCCTGGTTGTCCTATTCGTCAGTCCTCGTCGCTTGTCCGCCTGAAACGGTCAGGCCCCATGTTTTTCGTCTGCCCATGGTGGCGGGTTGTCCGGCCTGGTACCTCCAGGTCTGTAAATTTCCAGTGCATTAAGGTGTTCATTCATTATTCTTTGTTTATACAGCAGCAATGCTAGGGGGATTCAATTCCTTCGGCCTTCCTAAACAAGGCCTCTACCACCGTCGGTGAGTCCGGTCCTCTATTACAGTACCTGTTCCATTCCTGTCCACTTCCATAACCAGGTGAGTATCAGCACTGGTCCTCAGGGCTCCGGCCACAGTCAGATAGTCGGTTCCCCTTTTTCCCCTGGCAGTTGTCGGGTTTGGGCACCGGGGTGTCCACAGTACGCATGGTCTCCTCACAAGTAACTAAGGTTTTGTCCTCAGGTGGTGGCCCAGGTCGTAGGATCAGTCGGCGTGGTCATCGCCTCGTCCATCTCCGGGTCCCAGGTGTCCGGTCTGGCTGGCCATGGATCCCTCAGAAATTTGACAATTCCAAAGCTGATCGCGGAATTGAATAGAAGGGGCATCAGCCACCCGGCATCGGCCAGGAAAGCAGAACTATATAGGCTGCTGATTTCCAACCCGGGTCCTTCCAGCGATCAAGCTTCATTACCAACCATACAGTCTTCTTTGGCTCAGTTGCACGCCACAATGGGAAATCTGGCAGACATCCAGAACAGGGTCATGGAGCTCGAGTCCAGGGCCTCCGCCGTCTTGCAGCCAGTGGCTCCTGTGGCAACTCTGCCATGGCCTCTGGCAGAGTCCCCAGGTATGTCCTCTACTCCTCCGGCCATTGTCCCAGCTCATTTTGTGGCGGAGAATATAAGGAAAGATATACTGGCTGGCAAGGAAGTCATCCTTGCGTCTATTCTCATAGCGTTACACAATGCGAACGGGAACAAAACGATTGATTGCGGGGAGGTGTCAGTAGTGCTGAAGTCTAAAGATGCACGCCTGAATCGCAAGCTTTCCATACCCGAATTTGTACTCGCCTTCAGTCTGTTTAGGGACGTCATCTGCTCGGCACCGCCAAATAGGAGGGAAGAGCTGGACGCCTATCTCTATCAGGTCACCGATTTAGGCCACAAGTATGGGGGCTCGGCTTTTTACAATTATCATCGTTCCTTCGCGGCCAAAGCCGCAGCCTCCCTAGCACAGTTTCAGTTCATGACCATTTGGGCTATGCTAGACATGGAGCTTTTCTGCAGACATTTTGCAGGTCTTCGAGCCCCCACTTGTGGATCTTGCCAATCCATCTTTCATGCTACAGAATGGTGCCCCAACAAAGCGGTCTCCCATCCAGATAGAGCCCTTCCGGGAACGTCAGGGGTCCCCAGGGGCCCGGCCCTCATGGACAAGTTTGGTAGGCCTATTGTGTATCTGGGCAAAAGTCAGATATGCAATAACTTTAACTTCGGTCACTGCATGTTCAGTGGGTGCAGAGCCCTCCATGTTTGCACGGTCTGCTTCCGTGCTCACTCCAGGTCCACCTGCCCAAAAAAGTCCTCTAAGCAGGCGTGACTGACCAACATTAACGTTGACCTCCTGGGGCCGCTCCTGCAAGGTCATCTCGATCAACAGTTTGTTGCACATCTGCTTACGGGTCTGTCACAGGGGTTCCACACGGGGTTGGTGGCCCTCCCGCATTCCAACTGGGAATGTGAGAACCTCCTCTCTGCCAGACAGGATCCTGAGGCGGTGCAAGCTGCGAGTGCAAAACATTGTAATGCGTTTTGCACTCGCGTGAGAAAAATCACGCATGTTTGGTACCCAAACCCGAACTTCTTCACAGAAGTTCGGGCTTGGGATTGTATGTTCTGAAGATTGTATTATTTTCCCTTATCACATGGTTATTACATGGTTTTATAAAATAAAAAATTAACTCACCTTCTCCTCTTGATCGCGTAGTTCCCGGTCTCTTCTTTACTTCTTGAATGATGAGCTGTGGGCTAAATGAGATGTGGTGACGTCAGATCACATGCTCCAATCACATGGTCCATCACCGTGGTGATGGAGCATGTGATCTGATGTCACCACAGGTCCTTTAGCCCACAGCTCATCATTAAAGAAGTAAAGAAGAGACCGGGAACTACGCGATCAAGAGGAGAAGGTGAGTTAATTATTATTATTTTTTAACCCCTCCAGCACTATTATACTATGCATTCTGTATTCATATTATACTATGCATCACAGAAGTTCAGGCTTAGGATCGATGTTCTGTAAATTGTATTATTTTCCCTAAATACAGAATGCATAGTAAAATTGCGCTGGAAGGATTAAAAAAATAATAATAATAATTAAACTCACCTTAATCGACTTGCGTAGCCCGGCATCTCCTTCTGGCTCCTTTGCTGAACAGGACCTGGGGTAAGCATTAAATACATGTCACGAGGGTGTCAAGAGCCACGTCTGACTCCGTTATACCCGGGGTCAGGAAGTCGCAGCGGGTGGCTGCGCGCTCTATGTCTAAAGATCACGTTGTTTCTTAGTGATTGTTTTCTGTGTTTGCCTTGCAATCCTTTTTGTCTCACTCAGGGATCCGTAGCTTCTCCTCCTCAGCTGTTTCTTGTCTGCCACTCCCAACCTCCTTATATTCTCCTCTCACACTTCTCTAGTTGCCAGTTATAGAGCTTCCTGCCTGGACATCTATACTGACCCACTGGAGCTGTGAATCCTGGTTGTTGTTCCAGAGTGCTACCCTCCGGATCCCTGTTGGGCTTTTTGTTGTCTCCTGTTGTCGCCCACCTGGGATTATATGTTTAGTCTGTATTGTCTGTCCTCCCCTTGGTGTTTTCCTTTAGAGCTAGTGGTGCGGACTAGTGTTCCCACCGCCCTGTTCACTATCTAGGGCTCATCTTAGGGAAAGCCAGGGTTTTAGGCACGTGATCGGCGTACGGGTGAGGAACCCGTCTAGGGACGTCAGGGCAGCCAGGTGCCAGCCGCAAGGTGAGTCAGGGGTTACCACCTTCCCTCTCACTTGGGCAGGGCCTTCCTCTTTCCCTCCCTCTGTGTCACGTATGTGATAGTCACGCCGATCGTGATATTATAACTGGCCCTTATTTTTTGAGAAAAAAAATAAAAATAAAAAAATATATATATATTTTTTTTTCTCTCTGCTTAGAATCCAATATGGATCCTATTGCTGCTTTGGCAAAACAGCTTCAAGGCCTGTCTTTGGAGGTGGCAGGATTGAAGGCGTCTGTCCTCCAACAACAGCAGCAAATGCAGCAGACCGCAATCCCAGCGGTTGCTATGGGTAACCAGGTTGTTACAGAACCCAAGGTTGCTCTTCCTGACAGATTTTCTGGGGGAAGGGACAAATTTGTGACGTTCCGTGAGGCCTGCAAATTATATTTTAAGCTGCGCCCTTACTCCTCAGGTAATGAAGAACAGCGGGTGGGGATTGTTATTTCCCTGCTTCAGGGGGACCCGCAATCCTGGGCGTTCTCGTTACCCCCTGGTTCCCAGGCTCTCCGGTCAGTGGAGGGATTTTTTGGGGCTTTGGGTCTCATATATGATGACCCTGACCGAGTCGCCCTGGCTGAGTCGAAGTTACGGAGACTCCTACAGGGAGATCGGCCAGCAGAGGAATATTGCTCAGAGTTCCGTAGGTGGGCTACGGATACTCAGTGGAACGACCCGGCTCTCAGGAGTCAGTTCTGCTCTAGGTTATCTGAAAGGGTTAAGGATGCGCTGGCGCTGTATGAGACCCCCCTTTCCCTTGATGCTGTTATGTCCCTCTCTATCAGAAAAGATAGACGTCTTAGGGAGAGATCGAAAATTCCTGAGCAATCGGTAACCTCTCCCAAGCAGCAGTTAGTCTGTACTGACTTAGATGAGCCTATGCAGCTAGGAGGAACTTCTCGTCAGCTCCGTCCTCCTGAGGTTCGCCGTAGGTGGGGGGCTTGTTTTTTCTGTGGGGGGAGGGGTCATTTCATTAATGTCTGTCCCTCCTTTCTCAAAAACAAAAGACCGTCGGAAAACTACTAACCCCAGGCTGTGCGGAGGATGTCAGCCGGGGGGTATACGTTTCCTCCATACGAACATCTCAATTTGTGCTGCCAGCGGTTATTGTTTTTGGTGTTAAGACGGAGTCTATTTCTTTTTTTCTAGACAGTGGAGCAGGGGTAAATTTGATAGATGCCCATTTTGCCCGCACTATGGGTTTGTCTCTCTGTACGCTGCAGAGACCTATTCCCATATTCGCTATTGATTCTGCTCCTCTGTCTCAGAGAAACCTCACTCACATTGTCCATAACTTACACCTTCGGGTAGGGGACCACCATAATGAGTGTCTTTCATGTTACGTTCTGGAGGGCCTTCCCTCTCCTGTGGTATTGGGTCTTCCCTGGTTGGTAGCGCACAATCCAGTGGTGGATTGGCAGGCCAGGGAGATATTGGAGTGGAGTGAGCATTGCAGAGAGAATTGCTTAAATAACAATTGCTTAATCGCCTCCATAGCTTCCCTACCTACATTTATTTCGGACTTTGAGGACGTTTTTTCTGAAAAGGGTTGTCAGAAGCTACCACCTCATCGTCCTTATGATTGCCCGGTTAACCTGATTCCCGGTGCAAAATTACCCAAGTCCAGGTTGTATAATCTTTCGGGTCCCGAGAGACAAGCCATGAAAGATTATATCTCCGAGAGTCTGGCTAAGGGACACATCAGACCCTCTTCTTCACCCGTGGCTACAGGGTTTTTCTTTGTTAAAAAGAAAGATGGGGGCCTGCGTCCTTGCCTAGATTTCCGTGAGCTAAACCGGATAACCATCCGAGACCCATACCCTCTTCCTCTCATTCCTGACCTTTTTAATCAGATTGCGGGTGCTAAGTGGTTCTCCAAACTTGATCTTAGGGCGGCCTACAATCTGATTCGTATCAAGGAAGGGGATGAGTGGAAGACAGCTTTTAACACCCCTGAGAGGCATTATGAAAATTTAGTCATGCCTTTCGGTCTGACCAATGCCCCTGCTGTCTTCCAACATTTCGTTAATGATATTTTTAGTCATCTCATCTGCAGGTTTGTAGTCATATACCTAGATGATATCTTAATTTATTCGGCTGATCTGAAAACACATGAAGTACATGTCAGGCAAGTACTGCAGGTCCTACGGACGAATAAATTATATGCGAAAATTGAAAAATGTGTCTTCGCCGTTCAGGAAATACAGTTCCTGGGATATCTATTATCTGCTTCAGGTTTCCGTATGGATCCTAGGAAGGTCCAGGCAATTTTAGATTGGGATCTTCCTGAGAACCTTAAAGCTCTACAACGGTTTTTGGGTTTCGCAAATTTCTATAGAAAGTTCATTAAAAATTATTCAGTGATCGTTAAACCCCTTACTGACATGACTAGGAAGGGGACTGATTTTTCTAAATGGTCTGACGCCGCTAAAATTGCATTTTCCTCTCTAAAAGAGAGATTTACCTCGGCACCTGTTCTAATTCAACCTGATGTCTCCCAGCCTTTTATTGTTGAAGTAGATGCGTCAGAGGTGGGAGTGGGGGCTGTATTGTCTCAGGGTCCGTCTCCTGGCAAATGGCGTCCTTGCGCTTTCTTTTCCAAAAAGTTATCTACAGCAGAAAAGAACTATGATATTGGAAATAGGGAACTGTTGGCGATTAAACTGGCGTTTGAAGATTGGCGTCACTTCTTAGAGGGAGCAATCCACCCCGTCACGGTGATTACGGATCACAAAAACCTTCTGTACCTAGAATCGGCTAAGCGTCTCACCCCTAGACAAGCTAGGTGGTCGCTATTCTTAACCAGATTTAACTTTGTAATCACCTATCGTCCTGGGGCAAAAAATACCAAGGCAGACGCATTCTCTCGTAGTTTCCCTGGAGGGGGTAATGTTAGTGATCCGGTACCTATTTTACAAAGAGGAGTGGTTGTCTCTGCTGTACACTCTGTTCTAGAGGGAAAGGTGTTAGAGGCCCAGGGGGAGGCCCCGGCCTCTTGCCCCTCAGAGAAATTGTTTGTACCGTTAAACCTGCGTCTTGAACTATTAAAGGAACATCATAATTCGGCACTTGCTGGGCACCCGGGTAGTAAAGCAACCTTGGAGCTATTGTCTCGTCGTTTTTGGTGGCCAAGGTTGCGTCAGGATGTAATGGATTTCGTGTCTACTTGTTCTACTTGTGCACGCGCGAAAGTCTCTCATACACGTCCAGCAGGGTCTTTATTGCCACTTTTCATCCCCAATAGGCCATGGACACATCTATCAATGGATTTCATCACTGACTTACCTTTGTCTGTGGGTAAAACAGTTATCTTGGTAGTAGTAGACAGGTTTAGCAAAATGTTACACTTTATTGCGCTACCCGCACTTCCTAATGCTAAGACTCTTGCTCAGGTGTTTATCAGTGAAATCGTGAAGCTTCACGGGGTCCCTTCCGATGTGGTTTCGGATCGGGGAACCCAGTTTATTTCTAAGTTTTGGAAAGCTTTTTGTTCCCGTTTGGGGGTACACTTGTCCTTTTCCTCAGCTTTCCATCCTCAGTCGAATGGACAGACTGAGCGTACCAACCAAAACCTAGAAACATATTTAAGGTGTTTTGTGTCTGAAAACCAAGAGGTGTGGTCATCATATTTACCGTTAGCCGAGTTTGCCATAAATAATCGCTGTCAGGAATCCACTGGCAAGTCACCATTTCTTGGTGCATACGGTTTTCATCCCCAATTTTGTACTTTCAAAGAGGGGGGGTCTTCTGGGGTTCCCGAAGAGGAACGGTTTTCTTCATCTCTTTCATCGGTATGGCAGAAGGTGCAAGCTAACTTGAAAAATATGAGTGGTAAATATAAATGCATGCATGGCCGATAAGAAACGGTCGCCAGGTCCGGACCTAGGAGGGAATGACTATGTGTGGTTGTCTACTAGGAATATTAAGTTGAAGGTTCCCTCTTGGAAACTGGGTCCTAGGTTCATTGGTCCTTATAAAATAGTAGCCGTCATTAACCCTGTGGCTTTTCGCCTGGAGCTACCTCAGACTTTTAAGATCCATAACGTCTTCCATAAGTCATTACTCAAGAAGGTATGTTCCACCTCTAGAACCATCACCGCTGCCACCTCCTCCTGTTATTGTGGATGGTAATCTGGAGTTTCAAATATCCAGAATTGTTGATTCTCGTCGGGTCCGCCGCTCTCTTCAGTATCTGGTGCATTGGAGGGGTTACGGTCCCGAGGAAAGAATGTGGGTTCCAGCATCAGAGGTAAACGCCAACAGGTTAATTCAGGCTTTCCATGCCTCTCATCCTGAGAGACCTGGTCCTGAGTGTCCGGAGGCCCCTCGTGAAAGGGGGGGTACTGTCACGAGGGTGTCAAGAGCCACGTCTGACTCCGTTATACCCGGGGTCAGGAAATCGCAGCGGGTGGCTGCGCGCTCTATGTCTAAAGATCACGTTGTTTCTTAGTGATTGTTTTCTGTGTTTGCCTTGCAATCCTTTTTGTCTCACTCAGGGATCCGTAGCTTCTCCTCCTCAGCTGTTTCTTGTCTGCCACTCCCAACCTCCTTATATTCTCCTCTCACACTTCTCTAGTTGCCAGTTATAGAGCTTCCTGCCTGGACATCTATACTGACCCACTGGAGCTGTGAATCCTGGTTGTTGTTCCAGAGTGCTACCCTCCGGATCCCTGTTGGGCTTTTTGTTGTCTCCTGTTGTCGCCCACCTGGGATTATATGTTTAGTCTGTATTGTCTGTCCTCCCCTTGGTGTTTTCCTTTAGAGCTAGTGGTGCGGACTAGTGTTCCCACCGCCCTGTTCACTATCTAGGGCTCATCTTAGGGAAAGCCAGGGTTTTAGGCACGTGATCGGCGTACGGGTGAGGAACCCGTCTAGGGACGTCAGGGCAGCCAGGTGCCAGCCGCAAGGTGAGTCAGGGGTCACCACCTTCCCTCTCACTTGGGCAGGGCCTTCCTCTTTCCCTCCCTCTGTGTCACGTATGTGATAGTCACGCCGATCGTGATAATACATGAACAGGACCTGTGATTACGTCACTCCGGTCATCACATGATCCATCACATGATCTTTTACCATGGTGATGGATCATGTGATGACTGTGACGTCACCAAAGGTCCTTGTTACTGCACAAAGCTCAGATGAAGACAGAAGGAGATGCCGGCTACGCGAGCAAGTGGATTAAGGTGAGTTAAATATATATATTTTTTTTAACCCTTCCAGCGCAATTTTACTATGCTTTCTGTATTCAGAATGCTATTATTTCCCCTTATAACCATGTTATAAGGGAAAATAATAATGATCGGGTCTCCATCCCGATCGTCTCCTAGCAACCATGCGTGAAAATCGCACCGCATCCGCACTTGCTTGCGGATGCTTGCGATTTTCACGCAACCCCATTCACTTCTATGGGGCATGCGTTGCGTGGATTATCGCACCGCAACACACAAAGAGGAGCATGCTGCGATTTTCACGCAACGCATAAGTGATGCGTGAAAATCACCGCTCATGTGAACAGCCCCATAGAAATGAATGGGTCGGTATTCAGTGCGGGTGCAATGCGTTCAACTCACGCATCGCATCCGCGCGGAATACTCGCCCGTGTGAAAGGGGCCTTATAGTTTCTCCTCCTCCCCCCACACATCAATTATGTTTTTAATCACTCATTGGGAATAGTCACATTGTGTTAATTCACTAATCATGTATCACTTATGAATTTTTTATATTTATATGTTTGATAATGCACGTATTTTGGATATGAAATAATATTATTTATGCACATCACATGAATTGTATACTGAATAATTTTATATACATTTAAACATTATAATTATGCACTGTTTATATTTTGAAAATGTATTGCTTTAACCCCTTAAGGGCCCATGACGTACATGTACGTCATTTCTTTCCGGGACTTAAAGAATCGGGCGGGTACAGGAGCTGCGCCCGCCCGATCCGCAGCAGGGGTCTGTCAGTCACTGATAGCCAGACCCCTGCTGCATGCACCGGCAACGGTGAAATCACCGATGCCGGCGCATAAACCCTTCATGTACCGCTGTCAGTGGCACATGCAATGTCGGGCGGGGATCGGAGCTGCCACCAGGTCCCCGTGCTGCTGTGACGGGGACCTGATGGCATGAAAGGCAGCGTGATGCCTACCTTAGGCATCATGGCTGCCTTCCGGGGGAGAGCCTGTGAGATCCAGCCCCCTGGATCTCACAGGTAGGAAGCTGTATGAGTAATACACACTGTATTACACATACAGCCAATGCATTCAAATACAGAAGTATTGGAATGCATTGTAAAGGGGATCAGACCCCCAAAAGTTGAAGTCCCAAAGTGGGACAAAAAAGAAAGTGAAAAAAAGTTGGAAAAAAAAAAATTCCCCCCCCCAAAATTAAAAGTTTCAAGTAAAAAAAAAATGTTATTTCCCCCAAATAAAGTTAAAAAAAATTGTAGACAAATTAGGTATCGCCGCGTCCGTATCGACCGGCTCTAGAAACATATCACATGACCTAACCCCTCAGATGAACACCGTAAAAAAACAACTGTGCTAAATAAACCTTTTTTTGGTCACCCTACATCACTAATACAACACGAAGCGATCAAAAAGGCGTATGCCCGCCAAAACAGTACCAATCTAACCGACACCTCATCCCGCAAAAATTGAGCCCCTACCTAAGACAATCACCCAAAAAAATAAAAAAAATATGGCTCAGAATATGGAGACACTAAAATATAATATATATTTTTTTAAATGCTGTTATTGTGTAAAACTTAAGTAAATAAAAAAAAGTATACATATCAGGTATCGCCGCGTCCATAAGAACCTGCTCTATAAAAATATCACATGAGCTAACCCATCAGGTGAACACCGTGAAAATAATTAAATAAAAACAGTGTAAAAAAAGCCATTTTTTGTCACCTTACATCACAAAAAGTGTAATAGCAAGCGATTAAAAAGTCATACGCACCCAAAATAGTGCCAATCAAACTGTCATCTCATCCCACAGAAATCATACCCTACCTAAGATAATCGCCCAAAAACTGAAAAAACTATGGCTCTCAGACTATGGAGACACTAAAACATGATTTTTTTTTGTTTAAAAAATGAAATCATTGTGTAAAACTTACAAAAAAAAAAAAGACATATTAGGTATCACCACGTCCGTAATAACCTGCTATATAACAATATCACATGAACTAACCCCTCAGGTGAATACCATAAAAAATATATAAAATTGTATGAAAAAAGCAATTTTTTGTCACCTTACATCACATAAAGTGTATTAGCAAGCGTTCAAAGGTCATACACGCCCCAAAAATAGTGCCAATCAAACTGTCATCTCATCCTACAAAAATCATACCCTACCTAAGATAATCGCCCAAAAACTGAAAAAACTATGGCTCTCAGACTAGAGACACTAAAACATGATTTTTTGGGTTAAAAAATGAAATCATTGCGTAAAACGTACATAAATTTAAAAAAGTAGACATATTAGGTATCGCCACGTCTGTAATAACCTGCTCTATTAAAATATTGCATGACCTAACCGCTCAGCTGAACACCGTAAAAAAAAAAAGAAAGGAAAACGGTGTGAAAAAAGCCATTTTTTGTCACCTTACACAACAAAAAGTGCATTAGCAAGCGATCAAAAAGTCATATACACCCCAAAATAGTGCCAATCAAACCGTCATCTCATCCTGCAAAAATCATACCGTACCTAAGATAATCGCCCAAAAACTGAAAAAACTATGGCTCTCAGACTATGGAGACACTAAAACATGATTTTTTTTTGGTTTAAAAAATGAAATCATTGTGTAAAACTTACAAAAATTAAAAAGTAGACATATTTGGTATCGCGGAGTCCGTAATAACCTTCTATATGAAAATATCACATGACCTAACCCCTCAGGTGAATAACGTAAAAAAAATATTTAAAAAATTGTGAAAAAAGCCATTTTTTGTCACCTTACATAACAAAAAGAGCATTAGCAAGCAATCAAAAAGTCATATGCACCACAAAATAGTGCCAATCAAACCGCCATCTCATCCCGCAAAAATCATACTGCACCTAAGATAATTGCCCAAAAACTGAAAAAACTATGACTCTCAGACTATGGAGACACTAAAACATGATTTTTTTTGTTTCAAAAATCAAATCATTGTGTAAAACTTCCAAAAATAAAAAAGTAGACATATTAGGTATCGCCGCGTCCGTAATAACCTGATTTATAAAAATATCACACAACCTAACCCCTCAGGTGAATACCATTAAAAAAATCACATCACAAGAAGTGTATTAGCAAGCGATCAAAAAGTCATATGCACCCTATAATAGTGCCAATCATACCACCATCTCATCCCGAAAAAAATGAGCCCCTACACAAGACAGTTGTCCAAAAATTAAATAAAACTATGGCTTTCAGAATGTGGAGACACAAAAAAATTTTTTTTCAACAAATGCTTTGTTATGTTAAACTTAAACAAGCAACCAAAAACCATATTTGGTATTGTCACGTCCGTAACAACCTGCTCTATAAAAATACCACATAATCTAACCTGTCAGATGAATGTTGTAAATAACAAAAAATTAAAACTGTGCCAAAACAGCTATTTATTTGCTACCTTGCCTCACAAAAAGTGCAATATAGAGCAACCAAAAAATCGTATGTACCCTAATATAGTACCAACAAAATTGTCACCTTATCTCGCAGTTTCCAAAATGGGGTCACTTTTTGGGAGTTTCTACTCTGCATCAAATGGGACATGGTGTCAAAAAAACAGTCCAGCAAAATCTGCCTTCCAAAAACCGTATGGCGTTCCTTTCCTTCTGCACAATGCCATGTGCCGATACAGCAGTTTACGACCACATATGGGGTGTTTCTGTAAACTACAGAATCAGGGACATAAATATTGAGTTTTGTTTGGCTGTTAACTCTTGCTTTGTAACTGGAAAAAAATGATTAAAATGGAAAATCTGCCAAAAAAGTTAAATTCTGAAATGTCATCTTTATTTTCCATTAATTCTTGTGGAACACTTAAAGGGTTAACAAAGTTTGTAAAATAAGTTTTGTATACCTTTAGGGGTTTAGTTTGTAAAATGGTGTAACTTTTTTGGAGTTTCTACTCTAGGGGTGCATCAGGGGGTCTCCAAATGTAACATGGCAGCTTAAAATTATCCCAGTGAAATCTGCTTTCCAAAAACCATATGGCGTTCCTTTCCTTCTGCGCAATGCCGTGTGCCCGTACAGAAGTTTACAACCACATATGGGGTGTTTCTGTAAACTACAGAAATAGGGCAATAAATATTGAGTTTTGTTTGGCTGTTAACCCTTGCTTTGTTACTAGAAAAAAATGATTAAAATGGAAAATCTGCCAAAAAGGTGAAATTCTGAAATTGAGTTTTGTTTGGCTGTTAACCCTTGCTTTGGAAATGAAAAAAATCAATTCAAATGGAAAATTTGCCAAAAAAGTGAAAATTAGAAATTTTATCTCTATTTTCCATTAATTCTTGTGGAACACCTAAAGGGTTAACAAAGTTTGTAAATTCAGTTTTGAATACCTTGAGGGGTGTAGTTTGTAAAATGGGGTCATTTTTGGGTGGTTTCTATTACGTAAGCCTCACAAAGTGACTTCAGACCTAAACTGGTCCTGAAAAAGTGGGTTTTAGAAATTTGCTGAAAAATTTCAAGATTTGTTTCTAAACTTCTAAGCCTTCTAACGTCCCCAAAAAATAAAATGGCATTCACAAAATGATCCAAACATGAAGTAGACATGGGGAATGTAAAGTAATAACTATTTTTGGAGGTATTACTATGTATTATAAAAATAGAGAAATTGAAATTTGCAAATATTTCAAAATTTTGGGTAAATTTTGAATTTTTTTATAAATAAAAATAAATTTTTTCGACTCAATTTTACCATTGTCATGAAGTGCAATACATGACGAGAAAACAATTTCAGAATGGCATGGATAAGTAAAAGCGTTTTAAAGTTATCACCACATAAAGTGACACATGGCCTGGTCCTTAAGGTGAAAAATGTCAGGGTCCTGAAGGGATTAATCATTCAATGATCACATGTGTGATATATATAGATGTAAATTGCACCATGAATTTGTCACTGTTTGAAAAAGGTTCCAAGGGGAGAACTGAAACCAACACAGTCTACTTTTTTAGAAGTGCTGCGAGATTTCATATATATATATATATATATATATATATATATATATATACACTCACCTAAAGAATTATTAGGAACACCATACTAATACGGTGTTGGACCCCCTTTTGCTTTCAGAACTGCCTTAATTCTATGTGGCATTGATTCAACAAGGTGCTGATAGCATTCTTTAGAAATGTTGGCCCATATTTATAGGACAGCATCTTGCAGTTGATGGAGATTTGAGGGATGCACATCCAGGGCACGAAGCTCCCGTTCCACCACATCCCAAAGATGCTCTATTGGGTTGAGATCTGGTGACTGTGCGGCCATTTTAGTACAGTGAACTCATTGTCATGTTCAAGAAACCAATTTGAAATGATTCGAGCTTTGTGACATGGTGCATTATCCTGCTGGAAGTAGCCATCAGAGGATGGGTACATGGTGGTCATGAAGGGATGGACATGGTCAGAAACTATGCTCAGGTAGCCCGTGGCATTTAAACGATGGTCAATTGGCACTAAGGGGCCTAAAGTGTGCCCAGAAAACATCCCCCACACCATTACACCACCACCACCAGCCTGCACAGTGGTAGCAAGGCATGATGGATACATGTTCTCATTCTGTTTACGCCAAATTCGGACTCTACCATTTGAATGTCTCAACAGAAATCGAGACTCAACCGACCAGGCAACATTTTTCCAGTCTTCAACAGTCCAATTTTGGTGAGCTAGTGCAAATTGTAGCCTCTTTTTCCTATTTGTAGTGGAGATGAGTGGTACCCGGTGGGGTCTTCTGCTATTGCAGCCCATCCGCCTCAAGGTTGTGCGAGTTGTGGCTTCACAAATGCTTTGCTGCATACCTCGGTTGTAACGAGTGGTTATTTCAGTCAACGTTGCTCTTCTATCAGCTTGAATCAGTCGGCCCATTCTCCTCTGACCTCTAGCATCAACAAGGCATTTTCGCCCACAGGACTGCTGCATACTGGATGTTTTTCCCTTTTTCACACCATTCTTTGTAAACCCTAGAAATGGTTTTGCGTGAAAATCCCAGTAACTGAGCAGATTGTGAAATACTCAGGCCGGCCCGTCTGGCACCAACAACCATGCCATGTTCAAAATTGCTTAAATCACCTTTTTTTCCCATTCTGACATTCAGTTTGAAGTTCAGGAGATTGTCTTGACCAGGACCACAACCCTACATGCATTGAAGCAACTGCCGTGTGATTGGTTGACTAGATAATTGTATTAATGAGAAATAGAACAGGTGTTCCTAATAATTCTTTAGGTGAGTGTATATATATATATATATATATATATTAGCAGAAGGACCAGTCTGTCGTAAAAAGATATAGACAGTTCCCCCATAAAAGTGACCTCTACAGTATCCGCCCCTTTAACAATGACCTCCACAGTGCCCGCCCCTTTAACATTGACCTCCACAGTGGCCGCCCATTTAACATTGACCTCCACATTGCCCGCCCCTTTAACAATTAACTTCAGAGTGCCCGCCCCTCTTTGACCGCCTACAATCTGGCTTCTGACCCCACCACTCGACTGAGACTACCCTTACCAAAGTCACCAATGACCTACTAACAGCCAAAACCAAGAAACAATACTCTGTCCTCCTTCTCCTTGACCTGTCCTCTGTCTTCGACACTGTTGACCACTCCCTTCTGTTGCAAACTTTCTCATCTCTTGGCATTACTGACCTGGCCCTCTCCTGGATCACATCATACCTCACAGACCGGACGTTTAGCGTCTCCCACTTCCGCACCACCTCCTCGTCTCATTCACTCTGTGTTGGTGTCCCGCAAGGCTCTGTCCTAGGATCCCTGCTCTTCCTTATCTACACTTTTGGCCTGGGACAGCTCATAGAGTCCCATGGCTTTCAGTATCACTCTTATGCTGACGACACACAAATCTACCTCTCTGGTCCTGACATCACCACCTTATTATCAAGAATCCCACAATGTCTATCTTCTATATCATCCTTCTTCGCCTTTCGCTTTCTAAAACTTAACATGAATAAAACAGAATTCATCATCTTTCCCCCAGCTTGCTCAATCCCCCCAACAGACCTATCTATGACCATCAATGGCTGCACACTCTCCCCGGTCAACCAAGTCCGCTGCCCTGGAGTGACCTTGGATTCCGCCCTTTCCTTCCGACCGCATATCCAAGCCCTTTCCACCACCTGCTGCCTCCAACTCAAAAACATCTCCCGCATCTGCGCTTTCCTTAACTTTGAATCTGCCTCTCCCCTCTGCCAATCCCTTCACTGGCTCCCCATTGCCTAGTGAATTCATTTCAAAATACTAACAAATACATTTAAGGCCGTCCATAACCTGTCTCCTCCCTACATCTCTGAGCTACTTTCCCGATACATCTCCACACTCACTCTCCGATCCTCACAAGACCTCCTTCTCTCCTCTCCTCTTATCGCCTCTTCCCACAATAGACTCCAAGATTTCTCCCGTGCATCCCCCACACTCTGGAACTCGCTACCCCAACATATCAGACTCTCACCGACAGTGGAATCCTACAAAAGAAACCTGATAACCCACCTCTTCAGACAAGCCTACAACCAGTGACCCTGCTGCCTCTATACCGCCATGACCAACTTCACCCGCACCTACTGTGTCCTTCTCCCATACCATGTAGATTGTAAGCCCTCAAGGGCAGGGCCAACAAGCAGCACAGAAAAGCACACCTCTCTGCATGCAGTCACAAACTAGAATGGCTGCATTCAGGGAGGTTCAGCCATTTCCTGTGCAGCTATAGGGCTGCCATTGGCTGGAGTGTTGTTCCAGCCAATCGCAGCACATGCAGGGGACACCAGACACTAGTGTCCACTGCCTCACTTCACTGCCCCTTCACTGTTTATCAGGCATGGTAGTGAGAGTGTTAAACATTACTCTGCTTCATTCATTAGAGCACTGCCCTTCTTCAAACAGCTGATTGGTGGGGTGCTGGAAACAGGACCACCACCAATCTGATATTGTTGGCCTATCCTAAAGATAGCTCATCAATATTGTGGCCATAGAACTGCAAAGGGAAGATGGCAGGGACTGCAGGGTTTAACCATAGCTGGGCATATATCTGGCAGGAGAATGCAGGAGCCTGATTGGAGTGTTTGTATTTGTGGTGGTTCAGCCCTCTTACCCCAGCGACAGCATGAAGGGCATCCTTCAGCTGTGGAGCAGAGTGAGACAGGCACGATGGCGGATGACCTCCTGAGACAAGTGGCGCAGCGGGTGGCGGCCAAGGGCATACCCTGGTTGCAATTCACTCTCGCTGCTGACAGTCAGCATGACCCTTCTACAGCTTCTACACCGTGACAGAGTAGTTCAATTTCAGGTACAGGTAATCAATATAAAAACAATTAAATTAATCAGTCGACACACAGAGATGATCGGGTTTGATATGTCTGTGGAGATCTCTCTTGAGACCGCCCCAAACTCTTTATTATATACCCTTATCATATGGGAGTTACATGGGGGTGTTCAGGGCGGTTACACTGCATAATATTGGATAATGTAAATTACATAATTGCACGTGATATATATTGGCAACAACTTTACCACATATTGCGGCCATCTGTGTCCTTCCTTCAGATAACATTTCCTAGAATTTGGATGGCATAGGCAAATATAACCACAAAAGTACATTTCTCAATATTCTTCATTGTAGTATGAAAAACTCCCTTTTCCTCATATTATGCTGACATAGTTCGTGCTAACAAACAGCTTTTAATGAATCAGGCCTAGTCACAAGACAGGGGAAAGTGATAAAGGTCACAGTTATAAAGGCATATTAGTAGTCATGTATATGAGATATATATATATTGTGGGAGATTAGCTCGTGGGGATCACCTTTTTCTGAACAGACAGTCCGTAAGCAGGCAGTTTCCTTGAAAATCTGGCTTGTTGCCAGGTTTATTTAGGCACAAAGGTTTGCACAGCAGAAAACAAACAAAACATAAAGTAAATCCTTGCCGTCCGGCGCTAAGCTATACAGTCGTGTCCTGACTATACGGTGTGGGGCTGCTCCCCAACATCCACAACACAAATGGTAAAGCAAACCTTTTGTTTTTCCCGCATCCAAACATAGCTCTCTCTTCAGCAACACAGGTTACAGACCTGAGACTCAGCACAGGAGAGCCCTGTTGTGCTCTCTTCCTGTTCATTTAAAGTCCACCTGGAGGTGAACTCCAGTGGACCATAATCTCTGGACCGGAACCAAGCCAGCCACAGAGGCTGGAAAAACCCGGGCCGGATTCCGGTTTAGTCCCTGACAACAGAGCGCATGCGAGGTGAAACATACCTATCATCCACCACCTCACCTCGCATACCGTCACATATCCCCCCCCTCTGCTCTAGCCCCCGCGGCTGAGCAACTGTCCCCAGCATACAATGCATGCGGGAGAGGGCATCTGCATTGTTTTGGAGCTTGCCCGGCCTATGCTCTACTGAAAACTTAAAGGGCTGTAAGGCCAGAAACCATCTTGTCACACGGCTATTTTTTTCCCTGTTGTCACACATCCACTTTAGGGGTGCATGGTCGGTGACGAGCTTAAACGTCCTTCCCAATAAGTAATATTTCAGCGAGTCTAGGGCCCATTTAATAGCCAGACACTCCTTCTCAACAATGGCATAGTTCTTTTCATGCTTGTTCAGCTTTCGGCTCAGGTATACCACTGGGTGCTCCTCACCATCTCTGGTTTGGGATAGGACAGCCCCTAGGCCCACCTCAGAGGCGTCCGTCTGTACCACAAACTCCTTTGAGAAGTCCGGGGTTACCAACACCGGTAGTACACAAAGGGCCTGCTTTAACTTCTGGAAGGCCTCCTCAGCTTCAGGATTCCATTTAACCATGGCCGACCCTCTGCCCTTTGTCAGGTCGGTCAGAGGGGCGGCAATGGTGGCAAAGTCAGGTATAAACCGCCGGTAATACCCCGTAATGCCAATAAAGGCCCGAACTTGTTTTTTGTTTATCGGTTGGGGCCATTTTTGAATTGCCTCAACCTTATTGGTCTGGGGCTTGACCAGTCCCCGGCCAATAACGTAGCCAAGGTATTTGGCTTCCTCCAGGCCTATGGCACACTTTTTTGGGTTGGCCGTAAGACCTGCTTTCTTAAGGGAATCTACCACTGCTTGTACCCGGAGCAGGTGCGATTCCCAATCTGGGCTGTGGATGACCACATCGTCCAAATAAGCAGCTGCATATGGGCGATGTGGGCTCAAAGTTTTATCCATCATTCGTTGGAATGATGCAGGAGCTCCATGCAGACCAAAAGGCATCCGCTTATACTGAAACGAGCCTTGCGGAGTGGAAAAGGCCGTTTTCTCCTTGGCCGATTCAGTTAGGGGTATCTGCCAGTAGCCTTTCGTCAGGTCTAGGGTCGTTATGTAGCGGGCTTGTCCCAACCTGTCCACGAGTTCGTCGACCCGAGGCATCGGGTAGGCATCGAACTTGGAGACACTGTTCAGTTTCCTAAAGTCGTTACAAAACCTAACAGTGCCATCGGGTTTTGGGACCAGCACTATGGGGCTCGACCAATCACTGTGGGACTCTTCTATCACGTCCAACTCTAACATCATTTTTATTTCCTTTGCGACTGCCTCTCGTCTGGCCTCCGGTATTCTATATGGCTTTACATTTACGCGAACCCCAGGTTCTGTCACTATGTCATGCTGAATCACGTTGGTTCGTCCGGGTAAGGGGGAGAAAAAGTCTCTATTTTTGTACAAATACGCCCTAACGTCACTTTGTTGCACCAGGGATAGAGACTCCGTTATGGGGACGTCAGGGATCACCAGTCGCCGGACTGTTGCGGCCGGAGACGTGGCCAACAAAGTCTCTCTGTCCTTCCAGGGTTTTAAGAGATTTACATGATAAATCTGTTGTGGCTTCCGTTTCCCAGGTTGGTAGACCCTGTAGTTTACCTCTCCTACTTTTTCAACCACCTCAAAGGGGCCCTGCCACTTAGCCAGGAACTTGCTTTCAACCGTGGGAACCAGTACCAACACTCGGTCCCCGGGGCTGAAAGTACGGACCTTGGCACCCCGATTGTAGACCCTCCTCTGGGCCTCCTGGGCTCGCTCCATATGTTCACGAACCAGGGGCAAGACAGCTGCGATTCGATCCTGCATCAAGGAGACATGCTCTATGACGCTTCGATACGGGGTGGCCTCTCCTTCCCATGTTTCTTTAGCGACATCTAGCAGCCCCCTGGGATGTCTACCATACAAAAGCTCAAAGGGGGAATAACCTGTGGACACCTGCGGAACCTCGCGTATGGCAAACATGAGATATGGTAGCAAAAAATCCCAATTTTTCCCATCTCTGTCAACCACCTTTTTCAACATACTTTTCAGCGTTTTATTAAATCGCTCCACAAGTCCATCCGTTTGGGGGTGGTAGACAGAGGTGCGGAGATGGGAAATGTTATATACTTTACACAGTTCCTTGGTGACCCTGGACATAAATGGGGTGCCTTGATCGGTTAAGATCTCCTTTGGGATCCCGACTCGACTAAACACCTGGACTAACTCCTTGGCGATAGTCTTAGCGGAGGTGTTACGCAAGGGGATGGCCTCAGGGTAGCGTGTCGCGTAGTCCAGGATTACCAGAATATGCTGGTGACCCCGGGCAGACTTCACCACTGGCCCCACCAGGTCCATGCCAATCCGTTCAAAAGGGACCTCAATTATTGGTAGAGCGACCAGGGGACTGCGAAAATGGGGTGCCGGTGCTGACAATTGGCACTCGGGGCACGACCCACAGTACTGCCTGACATCTGCATGCAACCCAGGCCAGAAAAATCTCTGGGCGATTCTCTCCCTGGTCTTTTCAACCCCGAGATGTCCCCCCATCACGTGACTATGTGCCAGGTCTAGTACGACCCTGCGGAAGGGTTTGGGAACCAGTAACTGTTCGACCTCGTCTTCTCCACGTTTTATCACCTGATACAGTAAATTGTTGTTGAGGGCCATGTAGGGGAAGGACACCACCCAGTTAGGGACCACCGGTTCCCCATCCACCATCTTAACATTTTCCCTAGCTCTAATGAGGGTGACATCTCGCAGTTGTTCGGTACAGAAATCCTCTCTCCTGACTTCTAAATCTGGCATAACATTTGGACTACTCTCACTGTCAGGATCAGAGACGTTCTCCTGTTCATTACACTCGAACTGAGGGCTAGCTTCCCGGTCCTCCGGCTCCCCAGCCAGGACAGGGAAAGGAAGAGGATCTCCTGCTTCTTCAACAACGTCCCCTTCCCTTTGGAAAAAAGGATCTGGCGAAAGCTCCCGTGCTTCCCCAGCAGGGGGAGCTCTATCTACCAGTCTCCCCTTGCCTTCCCATAAGCTCCAAAAATGGGGAAAATCTCTCCCCACTAACGCTTCATGAAGCAGCGACGGCACCACCCCGACTGAATGTGTCACACTGCCCCAAGGGGTATCAACCTCAACCACTGCTGTCTGGTAGTCCCGTGTGTCCCCATGAATGCAAATGACCCCGATAGTACTGGGGTGTAGTTTGCTGGGGTTTACACAATCTTTCCTGATTAGTGTCACCACACTACCCGAGTCTAGCAGGGCTGTGAGTGGTTTTCCATCCACAGAAATAGCACACATTTGTCTCTCGGTGTGACTCGAACATGCTGCAGTACACGCGACCTGTGCAAAAAGAGAAATGTGTCTTTTCCTGTAAGCATAGTCACACTGCATAGGTTCATCATTTAAAGGACAGTTTGCAGCAATATGCCCAAATGCATGGCACCGATAACACTGTATGTGCTCTACCCCCAGTCCTTTGAAGGGTCCCAAAGACCTTCCTGGCTTCTTTGGCCAGTCTCCAGGTCTAGGACCCACAGTCTCATTAGCTGCAAAATCAGTCTTAACATTACCCCTGCTTTTGAACCCTGGAACAGTCTTACCAGATCCTGGGGGTGATCTTGCGTCCCAAGACGCTCCACGGTGGGGCATAGACGGATGCAGCAAGTCCTCAGAAGCAAGGTACCTCTCCACTAGGTCCACCAACTGGGTTGCAGTGTTGGGGTCCCCCTGTCCGACCCACTTCTTCAGTGTTGCAGGGAGCGCACGCAGGTACCGGTCCATTACTACCCGCTCCACGATCTGAGGGCCGGTCAAGGTCTCTGGCTGCAACCACTTCCTGGTGAGATGGATCAGGTCAAACATTTGAGAACGAGGTGGCTTGCTGCTGGAGTAACTCCACTGATGCACACGCTGGGCTCGGACTGCCATGGTGACACCCAAGCGTGCAAGTATCTCCGTCTTCAGTGTCTCATAGTCCTGGGCCTTATCCGGTTCGAGATCAAAGTACGCCTTTTGAGGTTCCCCGGTCAAGAACGGGGCCACTAGACCCACCCACTGTTCTTTTGGCCACTCCTCGCGGACAGCAACTCTCTCAAAAGTCGCAAGGTAGGCCTCAACATCATCAGTAGGTGTCATCTTCTGTAGGTGGTACGAGGCACGTACCAATTTTGGTTCCCCTGGCGCAGGAGGTGCGAACCCCTTTTTCAGTTCCACAAGAGCCTCTGCGAACTGCCGGTTCATCTCCTGTTGGGCGGCCTGTTGTGCTGCAGCGGCCTCTGCGACTTGGCGGTTGGATTCCCGCTGAGCGGCATTGGCCTGTAGCAGGGCCTTTAACATTTCCTCCATTTTCAGAAAATGCCCGCTGAGTCCACCACGTGTGGGAGATTAGCTCGTGGGGATCACCTTTTTCTGAACAGACAGTCCGTAAGCAGGCAGTTTCCTTGAAAATCTGGCTTGTTGCCAGGTTTATTTAGGCACAAAGGTTTGCACAGCAGAAAACAAACAAAACATAAAGTAAATCCTTGCCGTCCGGCGCTAAGCTATACAGTCGTGTCCTGACTATACGGTGTGGGGCTGCTCCCCAACATCCACAACACAAATGGTAAAGCAAACCTTTTGTTTTTCCCGCATCCAAACATAGCTCTCTCTTCAGCAACACAGGTTACAGACCTGAGACTCAGCACAGGAGAGCCCTGTTGTGCTCTCTTCCTGTTCATTTAAAGTCCACCTGGAGGTGAACTCCAGTGGACCATAATCTCTGGACCGGAACCAAGCCAGCCACAGAGGCTGGAAAAACCCGGGCCGGATTCCGGTTTAGTCCCTGACAACAGAGCGCATGCGAGGTGAAACATACCTATCATCCACCACCTCACCTCGCATACCGTCACAATATATATATTCAGTAGATGTATGGACCATAACTCTCACAACCACGAGGTAGAATCTGCCCCCCCTCCACCTCAGCCCCAGCCCCGCTTCTCTCCATAAGTGTCATGCCAAACCTCCTCGCTCATCGAGGGCTGAGGGCCCTTTAGTGGAAAACATGCTAGGGGTGCTGGCTCGGCACTTTCACCCCCTCCGGCACTCAGCGCTTGTCTTCCTGCTCCTTCTGCTGGCTTGCCAGAGTAATGACGGACATGTGGCTGGAGACTTCTTTCTCAGGGGCTTCCAGTTTTCACTGTTCCTCTTCTTCTTTCTGGCCTGTACTTCCCTCATTTCAGGTGATTGGCAGTGTAGGCAACTTCACTATGACAGTGGAAGCAGTGACTTGTCCTCTTCCCCACTGTGTTACTACTGCTCTGCATTTTGATGCGGTGTCCCCCGCCCATACTGTAGCTCATATTCCTATAAGTGCTGCATTCTTGGCTGCACAGGAGGCAGGGGAGACAAGCTGCAGTCCTTCTTTGCAGCAGTGCACAGGGTATGGGTGGGATTCCCCCGCAGTGTTGGGAGCCTGTACCCAAGTAGAATGCAGCTGCGCATCTCACTGCAGCTTCAGTTTCTGCTGCTGGTCCTCTGGCACTGGTGGGGCCCGATTCATCACACATGCCTGTTCTGGTTTTATCACCCGCACTGACCTCACACTACCAGACCTCTGGGCGGCCTGTATCACGAGGGGTCGCACAGGTGGTGCCCACCCGGTTTCTGGTCATCGTAGATGCAGTCGTCATCACAGTCGTTCTTATGGGAGGAGTTCATCCACTTTTTTCACCAGTTCTTTGCAATCATCATCTGCTTCTTGACTTAGCTTCTGGTCAGAGAAATTGGAAACGGCAGAGCCGGGAGGCTTGTGTGGTGTCGTCTGCTTAGCCGACCCATGATGTTCCTGTGACCGATTCTCCTGGTGCAGGACAGTCATAAGTACTGGTGGTCGTGGCGTCTTTCTGTGTGCATGCATGGTGTGCATCTGATTCTTCATATTCAGATTTGCAGCACCTCTGGCGGCATCACAATCGGCCGCTGATCAGGCTGTTGACATAGGTTTGTCGATTCATGATGCTTTGTTTTCTGGTGTTTGGCCTCTTGGCACTTACCTGTCCACTGACATCAAGGAACAGATTTGGAAGCACAAATTTGTGGATATCTGGTCCTTGATTTAGTTGGATTACATGATTGTTGACAATAAGCGTTCTTTTGAGAGAGGGTCTGATAGGAGGATGAAGCCAGTAAAAATGTTTGGCAATCGGAATGTCATTTGTCAGGGTTTTCTGAAAAAGGGACGAAGTTGTTTATTTAGATACAGTTTACAGCGCCCACAAGCCGCACGGTGGAGCCCTTCGGTATAGAAGGCGGTTGGCTTTGTTGAAGATAAAACAATCTGAAAGAGCTATTTCGGCTTAAAGTAAATTATTATTGTCATTTAAAGTACAACATAGTGTGACTTATTGTGTGTACCCTAAATCGGGAGCGCTCGCAACCAGATAACAACAGAGACTTCTTATAGTGCCCATCCTTGTGTCTTCTGACCAATCCATTAACTTGCACGAAGCCATTGTTGGCACGTTTCTTATCTTGTACCGTATTGAGATGAGCCAGTATGTCTGAAGTTGGGTGCGGTTCTTCTGTGAGACGAACTTTGTCAGCGTAGCAAAAATATATGTTTAATATGTGTTTAATCATAACTTGATAAATAAAAGACAAGATGAAGTCTCGAGCAAGTCAGATTTCTTTCACATTTCTTACCCTTTCGATAATTCCATTATCATTTGTGCTCGGATCGGCTCATGCTGAGAGGATACCCTACCTAAGCCTACCCTCCCCTACCTACTAGAAGCAGCAGAGTTGTGCCGGAACTGCTTATAGAAGGGTAGCCTAAAGGGGGCTACCCCAATGATGAGCCCTGAAAGAAGGGAGGGCTCCTGGGTGGGTTGAAAGTGTTCAAACCGACAAGTGGGGGCAGGAGGGCCAGGTTTAAATAGTGAACGCCCCGCCTCCCCCTCACACAAATCCGGCACTCTCAATTGCCTACCACTTGTGCTCGGATCGGCTCATGCTGAGAGGATACCCTACCTAAGCCTACCCTCCCCTACCTACTAGAAGCAGCAGAGTTGTGCCGGAACTGCTTATAGAAGGGTAGCCTAAAGGGGCCAAAAAGAACCATGCGTAGGAGTGTTGAAAAGCTTTAATAACCGAAATTACAACACCAACACTTGAAAAGCCAGTGACATTTCGTTATGCGGATCCGGGATATACCGCATGTAACATGCGGAACTCCAGCGACCCAACTGTTTAATAATATGTGCCGGCACCTTATGCAGGGACGCCGCGGCTGCCGCGCCAATGCGTAAGGAATGTCCTGTGATTGAGAGGGGATCGACCCCTGACCCTGCCAGCAGCACCCGCACGTATTTAAGAAAGACAGCGATGGTTAGCCGGGTATTGCCTAGTGCGAGTAGGGGAGAAGATGTCGGCTCGGATTCAATGCTGAGGAGCCAAGCATCAAAGGCAAGTACCGGACACCACCTATTGGCCGTGGGGAAGTATCTGACCTCCACCGACTCCCCGGGCCGTGACGTTTTGGTTGAGGCCAAGGTGAGCACATAGATGGACCCGCGCCGGACGAGCTGACCTTTCTGCAAGCACCCGGCCAGCGTGTTGGCGCCCATTAGCTCACCTGGCCTGAGGAACCCATAGAAGGCCAGATACAATGCTGTTACTACCAGCGCGCTAACCTGTGAGCCGAATGGTTCGCCCTGTAGTTTGTCTGTCACCAACCTGAACAAGCGGCCGGTAAAGGGCTGACGCACCTGTCGTTTTGCGACAGACCTCTTGCGCAAACCCTTCAACGCTGCTTTGATAGGGTGGGCAGAGAAAAGTGACGGTAGTTCCGGATATAGGCTGTACCGGTGGTGCTGAATACCTGCCAGGTATAATTTAACCGTACTATAGGATAAGTGTAATTGAGAGTGGCAAAACCCAACAAAACCCAGTAGGTGAGTGATAGGTCCCAGGCCTGCGGCCGGGTAGGTATTTTCATATTTCTGGAACAGGCGCCACGCTGTCTTATATGCCCGCAGGGTATTGTGGGACAAGGATTTAGCCATCAGTGTCTTAGCTACGGTGAGATGCGAGACTAATCCAAGCGCAGCTGGGCCTGGTGCGGAATTGGTGTCGGCGAGAGATCTGCCCCTGGACAAACCTGAAAGAAAAGTGGAAAATTAAGGCGGGATAAGGCGTCTGCAGCGACATTGCGTTCTCCACTGATGTGCCTGCATACGAAACGAAAATTGTGCGTCAGAGACAACCAGACGAACCTCCTCACGAATGACATGACCAGTTTGGAACTAGACCTGCCCTTCATGACGATGTCCACAACTGCCGTATTGTCTGTGAGAAATAGTACCGTGCAGTTCCTCCACTGCTCGCCCCACGCCACTGCTGCCCCCACTAAGGGATATACCTCAAACAAGGCGGAACACGAAGAGAAACCTGGAATGGATGCGACCTCCGGTGGCCAAGGACCAGCGAACCAGTGGTAGCCGTACAGCGCGGCAAAGCCGACTGACGATGAGGCATCAGTGTGGACCACTGGAGACTGGTTCGAGACTACCGGAATGAAGAGCGACACGCCATTCCAGCGTGTCAAAAACCTGTCCCACATCATCAGGTCGGCCATGGCCTCTGGACCTAACCGTACCATCTCGTTCTGTGCGCGGGCCTGTGGGAGCAGCGCCAAAAGCCTAGAGATGAAGGACCTGCCTTGGGGAATGATGCGCATGGCAAAATTGAGCATGCCTAACAGGGATTGCAGGTCCGCTCTGGAAGCTACTCTCACTTGAGCCCACCTATGCACGGCCTGCCTGATTCTATCTAATTTATCAGGTGGGAGACTCGCCTGCATGCGCACCGAGTCTAAACGTATCCCTAAAAACGTGATGGTGGTGTCGGGGCCTTCTACTTTATGAGAAGCTATTGGCACATTAAGGTCAGAAAATACTGTCTGCAAGCGCTGTAGGTCCTGAGGCTGCCGTGTCGGGGGCTCGACCAGAAGGAAGTCATCCAGGTAATGCGTGACATGGCTGACCCTGAAGACGTCTGATAAGACCCAATGCAACGCGCTAGCCAACTGATCAAAGAGCCATGGACTTGACTTGGACCCGAAGGTCAGTTTGCTGGCAAAGTAGTACAGCCTTTGCCACTTTATTCCATGCCACTGCCAGAGTTCCGGATGGATGGGGAGCAGTTTAAAGGAGTCTGTGATATCCGCCTTGGATAACCAGGCCCCTCTCCCGAACTTGAGTATGACCTCAATCGCCTCATCAATAGAGGCGTACCTCATGGAGAATTCTTCCGAGGGGATCAAAGAATTCAGACTGGGGACTGCTAAGGAATGTGGGGCTGACAAATCGTACACCAATCTTTTTTTATTGGAAAATTTTCATGTCACCACCCCGACCGGGTTGACCCTCCAGCACTCAAACGGAGGCTGCCGCACTGGGCCGATCACATAAGCCTTATCCAGCTCGATTTGGATTAATTGGGTGACCGTCTCGGGATCTCTGATAGCCGACGCCAAGTTCCCGCACTCATGCGGGGCTTGCGGAAGAGCCAGCAAGCCTGTGTGGAAGCCGTACCGCAGACCGTTGAGCACGTATAGTACCCAATCTGAATCTGGATGACCGGCTAAGAAACAGGCGAGGAGATCCACGTTAACCACGATTAGTCATGCGTGATTCCCCACTTTTTGCGTGCAAGCGACGCGGGGGTGAGCCCTGAAACACTGGGTACATAAGTGCAACAACCTGCATTGATTGTAGTGGCATATGGCATAATTAAAATTATTGCATAAAGGTGACTTACCGAGGTATTTCACCGGGCGCCCCAACTTGTCATTGGACGCGGAAGCCCTGCCCGCCGGCTGGATGGGGAGAACGCCGGACACGGAAGGCGCAGCTGTGCTACCGCTCTCTGAGCACCATCCGGCCGTGTGGGCGTAGGAACCGCAACCAGCGCAAGCCGGGGCCTTGAGGCCCGCAAAGTGGCGGCAAAATAACTCGGTATCCATCAGAGACCAGTCTACGACATGTTTGCACTGAGAGAGTGTGGCCGCCGCCTTTGCCGAGAAGGAGCGGTGGTACTCATAGAAGGCGGTGCCTCCATACTTGTACCCTAGGTCGACGACCTTGAATAAATACAGGTCCAGCTCCTCCCTCCTAAGGGGGCTAACAGAGCACACCACGTCTCGGTAAAGGCTGAATGCCAGCACAAACTCGGGAACATTGAGTTTCCTGTTGAGCCGTGCGTCCCTAGACTTGAGCACAACAGAGACCTCTCCGCAGGATATGGTCTTGTTGTCCGGGGCTTCGTGTGCTGGCACGAGCAGGTACGCCAAATTAATGTCTTTCCCTTCCAGAATATCCTGCCGGATATTGGGAGGAACAAAATGGGAAGGAGCTATGGTTGTGGAAAAGCTGGACCCACCCGGCGCTGCGGATGCTGATAATCTGGCGACAGACCCTGTCTGCAACACTGTGTTGAACGCTGCAGGCTGGCCCTCGACAGTCTCCAGCCTAGCCTGCATGTCTGACACCGCTGTACCCATGGTGTTGACCGCAGCATGCAGCTCCATTAGGGAAGTCAGAATGGCACTGAGGGACCCCTCATCTCGGCTAGGAGCCGCTGGTTGTGAAGTCAGAAGGTGGTGAAGTTCCGCCTTCCTCGCGGCAGCCGGGAACGGTATCCCCCTTCTTGATAATTCTGCCGTCAGCCTAGGGACGGTCCACAACCTTATCGGCAACTCCGCTGATCTCACGGACTGCTGCTCCCCGCTGTCCCGAGACGATAAGGACCCCTCCGGAAGTAACTCCTGCGACATCTCCCTACTAAAAGAAATTCAAACTCAAGTAACCACATCAATGCTAATCGTTATCTACTGGCCGGACCAGACCGGCTCTGCCCGGGGGGGGAGAGGGACCTAGTGTCTGTGGCCAAGGGCCGACGGCGCCCACGGTCGTGACCAGAAGCGCTGCCAGGTCTGCCGTCTGGTCGGGCAGGGATTCTGAAGTCCGTAGTCAAATGAGCAGGTCCGAGTATCGTAGTCTTTGTGACCGTAGCCGGGATGCGCGACTCCGCTGTTAACTGCCCGGCTGTATATATATTTCTTTCTTTTTTTTTTTTTTTTTTTTTTTTGTGGCGAGACTGGGGCCTGACCGGGCCTAGTCTGTGGCCGTGAAGTTGCATTCCCCGGCTGTGTCTGGGCTGCATGTGTGGCCGTGCCGCCACCTCCCGCAGCTATCCTCACCCCGTGCCTGTGGTCAACGGGAGTGCGGCCGAGTCCGTGGATGTGACCGCCTCGCACCTGCAGCCCCGAGGGGACCCTGCATTGTAAGTAGCGGTACCGGAATCCCTCCTACCGCCGTGGTAGTATGGCTCACGAGTATGTCGTCGTGAGGTTACTGCGTGCCGTAGTGGCCGGCCTAAATAATGAGTCTGTAGTCGCAACGGATTTGTGCCTGCAGTCGTGGCAGGGCTTTAGAGCGGGTCTGTAGTCGTGACAGACTGATGCCTGCAGTCGTGGCAGGGCTTTATAACGGGTCTGTAGTCGTGACAGACTGATGCCTGCAGTCGTGGCAGGACTTTATAACGTGTCTGTAGTCGTGACAGACTGATGCCTGCAGTCGTGGCAGGACTTTATAACGTGTCTGTAGTCGTGACAGACTGATGCCTGCAGTCGTGGCAGGGCTTTATAACGGGTCTGTAGTCGTGACAGACTGTTGCCTGCAGTCGTGGCAGGGCTTTAGAGCGGGTCTGTAGACGTGACAGACTGTTGCCTGCAGTCGTGGCAGGGCTTTATAAGGAGTCTGTAGTCGTGACAGACCTGGCAAAGCAACATTCCTCTCTGTACAAAAATAATTTTTATTTTTTTTTATTTTTATTTTTTTCCTCCCCCCCACCAAAGGCCACGACTGTAGGCGCCACTCTGTAATAGATGCGCCAGCGGCCTGGACCTAGTAGTCCACCATCCCCCGACCCCTAAGCCTAAGCAGGAGAAAAGAGGGGTTCAGCCCGTGCATGCACCACCCCTAACTCACCTGGCGGCCATGACAGCCACAAACCCCCACAGTGTCGTAAATTTAGCCAACCACCTGTGGACCTGGGTAAACAAGGACAGACATATGAGTGAGCGCATGCCGGCTGGGTGACCCTTCACTCATGCCGCCGCTCCCTAGCTAACCACCGGACTATGGCGACTGCGCTTTAACCAACCCCCTGCCGCACCGTACGGCCTTACGGGTGGCCCGGCTGCGTGCGCAAGTGCAGTGGCCAGCCCCCCTCCTTGAAACCCTCTATGTCTTTGCTCTTCAATACATATTCCAAATATATTAAACACACACTTTTTTTTTTTTTTTTTCCCCTTTTCCCTTTTCCCCTTTTCCCCTTTTCCCCTTTTCCCCTTTTCCCCTTTTCCCCTTTTCCCCTTTTCCCCTGCCTTGTACCTAGCCACTGCCTGAGCAAGGGATGCCTGTACCTGGACTGCAGTACCAGTATGGGCCTGTAGGTGTCGCCCACTAACAAGCCAGGAGCTGCTGGAGCGCAGCAAGACAGTGAGCTGCGCTGTGGAGCCGACGGCCGGCGTGATCCGACGTTGCTGCGCCACAGGTGAGGGGTGCCCGCCTGGGGGACACTGTATGTGGGAGCGGGGGTGCTTGGCGCCGGGCCTGGCGCGGATCGGGGTGCCTGTATGGGGGTGCCTAGAGCGGGAGTGTGTAGTAACCACGAGTACACACATAGAGAAAACCGGAGATGTCACTGGGGGCGCCGGCACGCTCGGCAGCCCCACATGTTAATACATCGCAAGATGGGTGTGCGGCCACCCTGCCTACCTAATCACCGTAGCGACGAGCCCGACGCAACTGATCACTCGATCCTCCAGTGACGCACACACTTCTCTGGCACCAACCCACAAGCCGATTTGAAAGTGTTCAAACCGACAAGTGGGGGCAGGAGGGCCAGGTTTAAATAGTGAACGCCCCGCCTCCCCCTCACACAAATCCGGCACTCTCAATTGCCTACCACTTATATGTGTATTTCTCACAGACTAACTATTGGCCCCTTAGGCAACCCATGCTTCACAGAGTATGCAGATGAGCTGCAAAGACCATGGGATGCTTGAATTCCAGACCACCTATTAGTTGCCATTCCATAAGCATTCACACATTTTTATTAAAACACAAAAAAAAAAAACACAAGCACACCAGAGATGCACCACACCACAGGCCTAGGCATCATCCAAGTCACTGGATCCACAGAGCCTATCGGTTCCCACGCTCTGGACAACAGTTTCTCTTGCATTTTGGCAAGGGTAATACCCAAACTGCTGAGGCGCAACTGTGGGACCTCCTTTCGGAGATGACATCCTCCAGGTTGCCACTGGAACGCTCTTTCACTCCTCCATGACATTAAGGAGCTTGTGGATGTTAGAGACCTTGCGCTCCTCCACTTACCAATTGAGGATGCCCCACAGATGCTCAATAGGGTTTAGGTCTGGAGACATGCTTGGCCAGTCCAGCACCTTTACCCTCAGTTTCCTTAGCAAGGCAGTGGTGGTCTTGGAGGTGTTTGGGGTTGTTATCGTGTTGGAATACTGCCCTGTGGACCAGTTTCCAAAGGTAGGGGATCATGCTCTGCTTCAGTATGTCACAGTACATGTTGTCATTCATGGTTCCCTCAATGAACTGTAGCTCCCCACAGCCAGTCATGCCGCCCTAAACCATGACACCCCCACCACCATGCTTGACTGTAGACAAGACATACTTGTCTTTGTACTCCTCACCTGGTTGCTGCCACACACGCCTGACACCATCTGGGCCAAATAAGTTTATCTTGGTCTCATCAGACCACAGGATATGGTTCCAGTAATCAATGTTCTTAGTCTGCTTGTTTTCAGCAAAATGTTTACGGGATTTCTTTTGCATAATCTTTAGAAGAAGCTTCCTTCTGGGACGACAGCCATGCAGACCAGTTTGATGCAGTGTGTGGCGTATGGTCTGAGCACTGACGGGCTGAGCCCCCACCCCTGTAACCTCTGCAGTAATGCTGGCAGCATTGATATGTCTATTTTGAAAAGACAACCTCTGGATGTGAAGCTGAGCATGTGCACTCAACATAAAAACGGGGAGAGAAAATGGCTAATTGGGCACAGTTTGGCCATTTTCACATAGGGGTGTACTCACTATTTTCTGCCAGCGGTTTAGACATTAAAGGGGTTATCCAAGTTCTTAAACAGCCCCCCATGTTCTGGGCCCCTCACAGATAGTATACCTACCCCGCTCCCTGCGCAGCTCCTGGTCCTCGCACTGCCTCTGCTGCTTCTCCCTGTACACGGATGAAAACATCCGGTGTTGGGGGGGAGCATCCAATGGCAGGCGGGGATGCGCCTCCCTAGCATCTCAGGTGATGCTAAGGAGGCCTGCCATTGGCTGCTCTTTGTGGAGCGGAATGGCCAGCCGCTAATAGAACAATCCTATCCTTGTCCGTAATGCAGACAAGAATAGGACATGTTCTACAATTTTGCGGACGGCACAGTATGGGTGTGTGGATGCGGACAACACAGGGGAAAAAATGATAATTGTATGCGGACCCAAACCACAATCGTGTAAATGAGCCGTCGGACTGAGAAAGATTGTGAGCATTGTGGTATACATCGATTTGAGCTTCGTAACTATAATCTGTGAGATTCAAATCATTCATTGATATTGGAACACTTATCAGAGGAATTCCTTTTTGAATAGCTGGAATATTGGAAAATATCCAGCAGTTTCTTCTGCTATTCTCCTTCAACCTGTACATGGAAACATAAAGTACAGAAAAGCAACCAGGACAGTACATGCATTTTGATGTTTTGTTAATCCTCTTCTCCCCTAATGGCCTCACCCTTTTGGTGTTGGTTATTATCACCGACCTGGAAGTCCACTTTCTTAAAATGAGAAGTGTGAATCCAACTTAGCTTCCCTTCCACCTTGTCTGAGATGTGAGTGGTCAATAGCACTTGGTATGGCTCATCAAATGGGGATTACAGATGTCATCTTACCTATCTTACCCATCCAATCTTCAGGTTGTAGGTGATGAGTTCCCGTTGCTTCTTCTAGATCTATTAAAGAGGAAAAGACTTTGCCATGCAAATTAGCCAGTTGCTTATGGATAGATAACCTAAATAGTTAAAGAAGCCTACTGTTCGTGTAATTCTTGTGGAAAGAAAAGGCCTCTTAGAGGCGCCATACAGAATCTCAAATGGTGAGAGGCCATTTTTTCCCCTTCAGGGTGTGCCTCATTGCCAACAGATCTAATGGTAAGGCCTGTACCCAAGAAAGCTTGGTTTGCTCACAGATCTTAGGTATTTCATTTTTCAAGTCTATATTTGCTCTCTCTACTTTTCCACATTATTGTGGATGGTAAGGAGTATGGAGATGCTGGTTGATTTGCAATACTTTCAGCATTTCTGCAACGACCTGTCCTGTGAAATGAGTACATCTATCACTTTCTACTGTCTCAGGTAGGCCATATCTGCTCACAGTTTCTGAGATTAATTTATTGGCTGTTACTATAGCTGTTGCTTTAGCAACGGGCCATGCCTCTATCCAAGAGGAGAACATGTCTACACACATTAGGATATACTTATAGACACCACATTTTTGTAGCTGGATGTTGTCTATTTTTAATCTTTGGTATGGATAATCTGGCTTTACGAGGTGTTTCATCTGCACTTTAATAATTTTACCTGGATTATATTTGGCACAGATCATACATTCTTGCACCATTCAGTTGCAAATTGGGAGGTTAAGAACCCTTTATGTTCCCACAAAATGCCAAAACCATGCACAACTCCGTAGGCATAACCAGAGTCTGTATAGATATTCTGCACTTTCGGCAGAATGTATGTCAGGATCAAGTGTTTTAGAGTACAAAAGAGAGGTATCATCTGCTATGGCAAAACCAGCAGCACCCCTCCTCCCCTCTGGTTTCTTTTGCCGTTGGGTTCATTGGGAGGGGTATAGAAGAGTTCTACTACCTACTCACAATCATGCACTAAATTTTGTACCTCCTCTTCTGGAGGGCAGGATTCAACATATTAGACCGAAGTATGGTAATGTTGGATGGTGCTAGCAGAGAGATTGCATATTTGGTCACTCTGACAGCAGAGAGATGTCTGGTAGCCAAGCTATGGAGGGCTGCTTGTACAGCATGGGGTATCATTAGCAAAATGATTTCCAAGAACAATATCAGCCATCTATTCAACTAGTAGGGCTGCTGAGGCAACTTATTTTACAAAGGTATCTCCCGTGGAAATCCAGTTTGGTGCTAAAATATCCCACAGGCTTTTGTGTCCTGGACACTGGGTATAGCAGCTTTTAGATGGTCCACAGCCTGCTTTTGTTCCTCAGACAGCTCAATGTGTCCAGCTTGAGTGATCAGGGCATATGGGGCAGCGGCAAGTTGAGACATGTTTAGAATCCATTGTCTGCATTACCTACATGATCCCAAAAATTTTCAAACTTGTTTGGCACTTTGTGGGTATGGTGCCCTCTGTATGGCAGAGACTGTATCAGTAGAGATATGTTTAGAGCCTCATGAGAGACAGTGGCCCAGGAATATGACCCATTACTGGCAAAACTGTAATTTATTTGGGGGCACCTTACATCCCTCAGCACTTAGGTGGGAAAGCAGAGAAGCAGTTGCACTGATGCACAGCTCCCTAGAGGGAGAGGTTAACAGGAAATCATCCACGTATTGTACAATGGTGATCCCTGGGGAAACTGCCACCTGTCCAGAACCTGCTTCATGACCTGTCCAAATTTGGATGGTGAAGAGGCCATACCCTGTGGCAATGTGGTCCAAGAATACTACTGTCCCTCAAAGGTAAAGGCAAACAGATATTGTGAATCTGGGTGCATAGGTACACAAAAGAAGGCATCCACCAAATCTATCACACTAAACCAGGAGGCCTCTGGCTGGATTTTTCCTAGGATGGTGTGAGGATTCGGGACAAGTGGAGCATCTTCTTGGATAATTTTAGTTTACTGCTCAGAGGTCATGAACCAAGCAAAATTTGTATAGTTTTCCAGGCTTAGCTACTAGATACAGGAGTGTTAAGTCTCTAGTGGTGTACACCACAGTCGAGCCAGTAGGAATTTTTGGTAAGTCAGGGATCCCTAGGTTATTTGCAGTGGGCTTAGCTAAATACACTACAAGCTGTTCTATCAACTCTGCCTCTTCTTCATCTAACTCAAATCACCTCTCTCCGCTCCACTGGCTTGTCTCTGCTTCTTTCTCCTTAGTTCCTACAGTAAAAATTCCTAGGGCCTCTTGCTGTTTCCAATATGATTCTACAATCTATCTACTCCAAGCTGCTCTCTCATTTGCTGCTGTACAATTTTATGGAGATCTACCCAGTGAACTAATTTATTCCCCCTTTGGGGGGAATGATCTGGGGCAGTTGAGGCTACCTGAATTGACCTTGTTGATTATTGTCGGTTTGGGGCGTTGTCTGTTGTTATTTAAGAATTGTGTTTTACTTTGGTCTGGAAGGGCGCCAGGGACCTGAATGCTCTCAAAAGCCCCCGCCGTCTCTTTAATGTTCACATTGGTCGTTATGTAAGTTCCTTAGCATTGCTTTGCACCATTGGATGCTGGAAGGAGATAATTCTAATCTTCTGTTGGCGGATAGGGTGCATCTCAATTTGATTGCATTAGATATATTTTTTTTCCAGATGCAAATGGAGTATGTCCATCAAGCCTTCAGGGAAGGGATATTTTTCTTTGGATATCTACTTACAGTAAGTTGGTTTAATAAATAAAGTTGTGGCCAGTCCCATTTGCCTAAATTTGGTGTCCTCTGTTTTTTTCCTTCCTTAGTATGATGGCATATGTAGCTTTGCATAAAGAAGGGTTTTTCCCACCCCCGCAGTCTTAAAATCCCAGACAACACCTTAAACAAGTCTGACTATGTATGAGGGATATGATAAACTCATGCAGTTCATATGCACCTCCTTACTACATATTTGCATACTCTCATGAAAAAGGATGAGACCTTCTGGTCTCCCAGAAAAGCAGGCAAGTCTTCTGGGGTTCTGAATTTCTTGAGGGGTTTGGTCTGAATCTGTATTTCCTTTGGGGAAGGGGAGTCTAGTCTGGGGTCTGTATTAGTTGTGATTGAATATGTCACCCCCCTACCCCCAACCATTGGGGCATGGACATGATTATCCGTGTCCCAATAGTACAGAAAGAAACACAATGATTGGTAAATATCATGTGAAACCAGCCTTAAAGGGGTGTTTGTATGTTATATGTTGTGTACCATTTCTGGTTCAGGAGGATGGAGGTCCTCTGCAGCTCACATTCTCCCAACATACAGTATAGCAATACCAGAAGTCGAATTAAAGGGGGTCATCCAGTTTGGAAACCCAATTTTATACATCCTAATAGGTACTTCTGAGTTAATAGACGGGGGTCCTCTGTTCATGATCCAGAGTAGAAAGCAGTTGCAAAGAGAATTGCCCTGTAATATACAGATAACCTGTTTATGTCAATGGGCACTGTGTAATGCTTCATGTTTCCTGTGGTGGCGCTGCAGGGAAATAAAATGCTTTTAGGTATCCCCTCAGGTAACAGCTGATCACCGTGGATCAGCTATAGTCTCCGATCAGCCGCATAAATGATCCCACCAGCAACATGGCAGATCAAGCACATGTATGAGAATAAGACAATGCTAGTTCCAGCCAAAATATTCCACCATCGCAAATGAACATTTGCATATACTTTTAAAATGATGGTCGCCCAAAATGAGCCTTTTATCTTATGGGAATGGCCAGATTTCTTTGTCAAAGGCGCCTTCGAATTAGTAGGGGTTCCATGCTTATTTAGGGAGTCTGGTCTGGGGCTTGCTTTATATCAATGGGTGTGCATGAGTTAAATATTTTTGAATAACGAGATTTAGAAAAGTAGGTAAGAATGCTTAAATGTCACATAATGTATGTGTCCTGACTGTGCGTAACCAATTCACTGGTTTGCATGTGTCCTGTATGTATGTAACATGTATATAACCTCTTCACTATCACGTGTCCTGACTGAATGCAACATCTATGTCTGCTGCGCTTATTTTTCTGCTCTATTGTGCCAACGCACCTGTGCAAATTGATCAAAACCTGTTCATCCAGACAGATCCGAGGGTTATTCGTGTCACTTGTGGATGTCCGTACCTGGCACTGCTCCTGTATCAGACCCTTGATTCTGTTGAATGTTCCTTGTACTAACCAGAAAACGCTCTAGATTGTTCTAGAAAATAGAAAGGTGCTGTTGTCCGCTCAGTTATTTCTTTACTCTTTAGAATCCTCCGAGCTGGGGGTGGGATAGTAAGTAGAGATGAGCAAATAAAATCCCACGAAGTGGAATTCTATCCAAATTTCAGGATAAATTCGATCCGCCTAGAAGCCGTATTTCCTCGTGCTTCGTGTCAACGAATCGATTTAACTTGAAATAGTATAAAAAACTAAATAATTCAAACTTACCTCCTCAATTTGCTCGCGAAGGGCCGCCAGCCTCCATCTTGCTTGAAGATCTCGGGCGAAATCTCGTATGGCGCGAGATTACATTATCATGCCGGCAGGCGTGATGATGTAATCTCGCGCCGCACAGGATTTCGGCCGAGATCTTCAAGCAAGATGGCGGCGGCCGGCCCGTCGCGAGCAAATGGAGGCGGTAAGTTTGATTCAATTTTTTTATTGTTAAATTTACACTCAGATGCCGCGATCATGTATTAACGCTGCATCTGAGGGGTACAATGATGGGGGGCGGTGCTATCGCAGCTCCCTGTCATTGCACCCACTGCTTACAAAAAAATGCGCTTTTTGACGAAGCTAATTTTTTTGTGAAATTCGGCGAATCAGCTGAATCAAACTTTTAAGAAATTTGCTCATCTCTAATAGTGAGAGTACAGGTATGATATAGCCAGAGAGATCAACAGGAATAAGAAAACCAAGGAACTCATTGAACTCAATTGTTCTAAATTTCAAAGTAGGAACCAGAATTGAGCTCTCCCCTAACTGATAACCAGTGGAGACAAATTTGGGATTCCAAACATAAAAGTGCCCAAACATATTAGTGTTAGAGATGTCATATAAAGTATTATTCTGCTGGTATCTATTTCCATCCAGAACAGCCCACGCAGTACAGGGCTACACCCAGCTCCTTCAGAGGTTGACAATCTAGATATCAGGTTTATAACCTTTTTAACTCAGTAACGAATTATAATATTCGTAAGGACCCGTGGAAGGCATTACTTAATAAGAGAATCCCGAGAATCTGCCCGATCTCCCGACGGTTAGTAGATTTTTTTTCCCTTGGCCACCAAACTAATGATTGCAGCCGCCTGGAAAAAAACTCTCCATGGACTTCTCCGAAGAGAAGCGCCAACTAGATCTTTATATGGTCAACACGAAAATTCACCTCCATTTTAGCAGACCATCATGATCAATTCTTAAAAATATGGACATCTCGGGTAGAATGCTCAGTTCCTGCTCCTCCTAACAGACCTCTGCTGTCTAGTTAAGAGTCTACCAATACGTGCTAATAGTGCCTACCTTGTGTCTGCCATCCCGCAATTGATCCTTTTCCCCTTCCCTCCCCTCGTGGATTGTCCGGCATCACCCCAATATGATTGAATAGCGGTAACGACAGGATACTGGCCGATACATATTGCTTTATACCCACTTTCATTTATACTAAATCAACTTGCTATTAGTTCATTGGCTGAGCTGCTCGATGGAACACAGTGAATCGTAACTTGCAGTCAACCAAATACTGTACCACTCATGGTGTCTGCCATCCGACGGAAGGCCCCCCCACTCCTTAGTTTATCTTTCGTCGGCTTGCCCTGTTCATCATGTCTGTCGGTTATCCGTGATCCTTTTCACTATACTTCCTTAGTTGGCCGTAATGTCCATATTCGATTGGCCACATAGTGGGTGAGGACATTATGCACTGTAAGTGCCCACGATAGTTATATTCTGATTGACACACATTACTGGTTTACTTTGCCATACTGTCTGTTGGCTCTTACCTATACAAAATGGTTAAAGGGAACCTGTCATTAACTTTTCGCTGACCTCACTGAGGGCAGCATAAATTAGTGACAGAAATGCTGATGTCAGCGATGTGTCATTCATGAGCTAAAAGTAAGTGGTTGCCAAGAACCAGCATCATAATCATTGTATCACAGGCCTTGAAAAGAGTCAAATCTACTTGAGAAGAGTCCTGGTTATCCATAATCTCCTGCACTTCCCGCCCATCTGCTGATGATTGGCAGTTCTCTCCTAGACAGAAAGGGAGAAAACTAGGTAAAAGCCGGTCAGTCATCAGCAGGTGGGCAGGGGAGCAGGAATTCATGAATAACCAGGACTCTTCCCAGGAGGCCGTGACTCTTTTCCAGGCCTATGATTGTGATGTTGGTTCTTGGAAACCTCTTACTTTTAACTTATAAATGACAGACCGCTGAAATCATCTCTCCTGTCTCTACTTTATCCTGCCGTTAGTATGGGCAGTATAAAGTTGATGACAGGCTAAAGTTGATGTAAAAAAAAAAGCAAAAAAAAAACAAGGAATTCAATGGAGGTTGAAAATAAGTTATGGCTGAGAGATAAACTAATTGAATAGTTAAAGGGATTCTGTCACCTCCCCTCAGCCAAAAAACGATTTAAAAGCAGCCATGCAGCACAGCTTACCTGGATTAGGCTGTGCTCTTCTATCTTGAAATCCGTCCAGCAGTTACTGCAAAAAACGACTTTGATCGATATGTAAATGTGTCCTGAAGGTGCCCAGAGGGGCGTTTTTTTTCTTCTTAGTGAGCCCAGTACCGCCCCTCTTTCAGTGCCCAGCCCGCCTTCCTTGCACTGTCTAACCGCCCCCAGCCTGCCACAGCCTCTCCTCCCTCTCCTCCCCCTCCCTCACGCCGAACGAAGTCTCGCACAGGCGCAGTACCCACTGAGGGCTGCGCCTGTGCGATCAGCAGGAGACTGAGGGCGGCAGCTTCATCTTCGTCACTGGGCATGCGCCGAGCCCAGTGACGTCCGATGTTAGCTCTTTCCCTCAGTCAGCCTGGTAGGAAGCGCAGAGGATTGCCGATCGGCTGCTGCACCCTGCGCTTTCTCCAGTCTGCCTGCCACAGTGAAGACGGCCAGCGATTTCTTTCCCCACCCTCCCTTCAGGAAAGAAATAAGTATTTATTTTTGCTCAGTGAAAATGTATAAATTCAGTAAAGCTTTACTTAATATAATAATACCTAATTCGCCCCAACAAATACTTATTCCTTTCCTGAAGGGAGGGTGGGGAAAGAAATCGCTGGCCGTCTTCACTGTGGCAGGCAGACTGGAGAAAGCGCAGGGTGCAGCAGCCGATCGGCAATCCTCTGCGCTTCCTACCAGGCTGACTGAGGGAAGAGCGAGCATCGGACGTCACTGGGCTCGGCGCATGCCCAGTGACGAAGATGAAGCTGCCGCCCTCAGTCTCCTGCTGATCGCACAGGCGCAGCCCTCAGTGGGTACTGCGCCTGTGCGAGACTTCGTTCGGCGTGAGGGAGGGGGAGGAGAGGGAGGGGAGGCTGTGGCAGGCTGGGGGCGGTTAGACTGTACAAGGAAGGCGGGCTGGGCACTGAAAGAGGGGCGGTACTGGGCTCTCTAAGAGAAAAAAAACGCCCCTCTGGGCACCTTCAGGACACATTTACATATCGATCAAAGTCGTTTTTTGCACTAACTGCTGGACGGATTTCAAGATAAAAGAGCACAGCCTAATCCAGGTAAGCTGTGCTGCATGGCTGCTTTTAAATCGTTTTTTGGCTGAGGGGAGGTGACAGAATCCCTTTAATTTATCAATGAACACTCGAGCTACCATCCGTGCATCCAAAAATCCATCATGTACTGTAATCTGAAAGATGATTCTGTGTAGCGTATGAAGTATGCCTGTAAGCAGATTCGCATAAGACGGTGCGAAACCTGAGCCCATTGCATAACCGCTTATACAGGGAAGCCTGAAACTGAATGACTGATGGACCTGATAAAGGTAGTGTTTTCTCATGAGAAATTCCTTCTTTACTCTAGGTATATACCATACGTATGTATCCAGAGACGTAATTTTCTTTCTCACTACTTGGACCGTGTGGAATATTCCAGTAAAGCGTTGATATGGACGTGTTCCCCCATGTTATAGAATTGCTGTGTTGAGTCTGAGATATGAACAGAGGGTCAAGACAAGCACCTTTCTGATTTGGACCTAAAACTATTTGACCCAAATCAAAAGTGCTTCAAATTCCCTGAAAAGCTTTCTCGCTTACTCTCTCTTTTCCTTCCAAATCAAATCCTCAAAAATTCTGATTCTTTATAACTTGAATTAAAAAATTTGGGTCAAATTTTGATTCTAAAGAATTGATTCTTTCTTTGTTTCTCTCCTTTTCATCATCTTTTCTCTTTCTCCTTTTCTGTATCCACTCTCCTTTCATATCCCCATTCTCCTTTCTCCTTCATCCTCTCTCTCTCACCCTCTGTCTTTATTTTTTTCACTTTTCCTGTCTCTATCTCTGTTTGTCTCTTTACCACTCTCTCTTTTTCTCCATCTCTATTTTTCCCTGTTCTTTTCTTTTCCAGTCTTTCTCTCTCCTTTCCTGTCAAGACTAGAGATGAGAGAATGTCTTAAAATTTGATTTAGGTCTGATTCAGCCATATCGCTCAACCAATTGGATTCGGGTCAAATTTATCTAGAAAGTGCTCTAAACAAAATTTAGAATTAGAACTTCCAAACTTCCAAATTTTAGAATTGATTCGCTCATTTCTAGTCAGGAGCCATTTTTTGAGGTCTAAATCTACAAAATGTAATAAATTGCTGCAGGTTTTGGCCATTTAGGGGAGGGCTGTAGAAATACATCATTTATGTTCTTTCTTCCTCTCTCCTTCTCTCTGGGACTCTCTTTACTCGCCTTTTCTCGCTTTCTATCTGTCTCTTCCTTTTCTTTCCCTGTTTTCCTCCCTTGTTCGCTGCGTTACTTCTCTATTTCATTGCCTTTTTCTCCTCATTGTTTCTTTGTGTCCTTGTCTTATTTTCTATCTTTCTCCTTTTCTCTCCCTTTCTTTCCTTATTCCTCTCTGTCTATTTCTTTCACCATTCCTGCCTCCGAGCATGGTGGGAGTAGTAGTATTACAACAGAAGAAGAATTTAGGTTGCAGAGCGTTGAAGAGCTCAGGTTGCAGAGCGTTGACTTACACAATAATTCAACAAAGACCAGTCAAACAGGAAAAACCTCATGTCTGGTACAGCAGAGCCAACGTATACATACCCTGCACTTCCTTGTATGAGGGTTTCGATCAAAGACTTTGCCTTTAGTTGACCTTTGCAGAGGTTTTATCAGCAACAGGGGTTTCAGAACAAGTCTTACCAGACCCTGGGATCTTCCGTGCCCTCAGTCCCGCCAGCAGTATTGAAAAGCATTATTGTAAGACCTTATTTACATTACTGTTATTCATCTAGAATAAAATTTCAGTTTCTGGGGAAGCTGGGTGACTCGCGACATGGTCATCATTACAGCAGTATTGCTGGGGTTGCATGCTATTGTAAGAACATGGCTGACTTCTTCCAGAAACAGCGCCACTCTTGTCTATAGGCTGTGTACGGTATTGCAACTCAGATTCATTACAGTGAATGTTGCTGGGCTGCAATACTAGATATAGCCTGTGGACAATAGTGGTGCTATTTCTGGAAGAAGGCCTCCGTGTTTCTCTGATCTCATACAATGACTTTCATTCAGCTTTTCTCAGAACGAGTCGATCTTCTAGCAAAGTGAATGGTAGCTATAGTGGTCGTCACCCTGCTTTCCAAATAACCTGAATGGTTAGGTTTCACTGCATAATATGATTTGTGGAAATGGAGTCCTATTAGTTGTCACTTAGTTCTCTTCCATATAGTGCTTTATCCACAGAGACAAGAGGAAGATGTCCCATTGGATGATAGATGAAGGATGCAACCATACATACATATTATACATCTTATCAATATGCAATGATTTATTGAAATTTAAATTATAGTATCCCTTTAAATAAGAATTTATTTCTTGGGACTGTGTCGCTTTAAGTGAAAATTACATCAATGCTTGAAGGAAGGAGCGGCGGCGGCGTGCATAGAACAATGAGTGCTCCTGACACAGAATCGAAACTGATGTCTGGAATGCTGGCCAGTGAGAATAGAAACCTAAGACCTCATACACATATGCGGGCACCGGCCGTGTGCTCCCTGCAATCCGGAGCTGCAGTGCGGAACGGAGGCACGGGACCCCACGGAAGCCCTATGGAGTGCTTCTGTGGTGTTTCTGTCCGTGCCTCAGCACTGCAAAAAAATTGAACGTGTTCTATTTTTTTTTACGGTGCAGACTGATCACGGACCCATTCAAGTTGAATGAGTCTGGATCCATCGCGACTGCCGCATGGATGGGGCCTGTGCGCCGCAAATTGCGGTCCCCAATGCACGGAACGGCCGCACAATGGCCGTGTGCAAGAGGCCTAATTCAAAGAGGGGGGTTACGGCTTCCCATAAATAAAACTTAACCCTTTTAGAAATGAAAAGTTCTACAGATTTCTAATAGACTCTGTGCTGCAGTTCTTAACCATCTTCAAGATTGCGGTCAGTGAATGAGAACACATTTGTTTCCATTCAGAGGCAGTAAAGCCACCCATGGCTAGTCCTGATCTCGGCTGAGAAGTGGTTCCAATTGTATCAGTCTATCTAGACAATGCTCTGTGATGTGGGCAGCCTGGATTCCAGACTGATACATTGTAGCAAACCTGCAGAGAGATGTGTGCAGCAGCTGCTGCTGGGTTAGGCTCACAGAGCATTGTCCAGACTGAATATGTTTACAGCTAGTCACAGTTAGGCCTAACGACCGTAGGTGTCCCGTTGCCGTATTGCGGACCGCATTTGCAGATCCGCAATAAACGGGCACCATTCCGTGTGCATTCCGCATCATGGATGCGGACCCATTCACTTCAATGGGTCCGCAAATCCGGAGCTGCGGAATGGTGCGGAACGGAAGCATGGAACACTACGGAAGTGCTACGGGGTGCTTCCGTGGGGTTTCGTCCCGTACTTCCGTTCCGCAAAAAGATAGAACATGTCCTATCTTCTTGCAGAACGGCCGGATCGCGGACACATTAAAGTGAATGGGTCCGCAATCTGCTGCGGCTGCCCGACGGACGGTGCTCGTGCATTGCGACCCGCATTTAGGCTTCCTTCACACACAATGCCTGCAGCTTTTTGGGGGGCTTGTAATAAAAATTGCCCATGAATTTCTGAGTTTTTTTTACAAAGTATTATTATATTTTTTTTTTTTAAGTCTATGGAAAACAACAGAAAAAAAAAGATTAGCCTCATATTAAGGTTTCCTGCACATAAAAGTATCTATTTTTTTCGGTCAGATGTGGTCCGTGTGCATCCTGCAATTTTTGCATGACCTAATGTAAAAAAATGCAGATCGGACACGGACCAAATATACGTTCATGTGCAGGAGGCCTCCAGTGCATTTAAAATATTTAAAAAAATAAGCAAGTTTGCTTTAGTCTTTATTAAAGGGTTTCTGTCACGTTGCCCCTGCTCCTAGAGGCTCCGTTCTCCCACCTCTGGCCACGCCCTGCTACACTAGATTGACAGGGGCAGGCAGCGTTGGTCTCCTACTGCCGTCCCTGTGCACCGGGGAAATCTCGCGCCGTTCAGCATTCTGCGCAGGCGCAGTGAGGAAGCCGGCAGCGGGCGAGCGCCCTTCACTCACTACGCCTGCGCCGAATACTGAATGGGACAGCGCAGGCGGGAAATTTCCCCGGTGCACAGGGCCGGCAGTAGGAGACCAACCCTGCCTGGCCCTGTCAATCTAGTGTAGCAGGGTGCGGCCAGACGTGGGAGAACCGACCCTCTAGGAGCAGGGGCAGCGCACCTATAGGCTAATTAGCATATTATAAAAGTTATATTTCTGGAGTAACGGGGCATAGATAAAAGTAGGAATAGGGTTGTTAGGTTCAGCTGACATCGGCACATCGCTAATGTCAGCTAGTTTAGTTCTGGTGACAGAAACCCTTTAAGAAATATTCTACTGTGTTGTGTCGACAGCTCCCGTGCAGGTATTTGGGTCTCCATGGTTACATACTACAGACAAAGGGCTTGTTCACAAGGCCGTTGTGCGGCCGTTCCGTGCAATTTGCGGCCGGGACGGATCCAGACCCATTCGCCCACACTGCAAAAAAATAGAACAGACAGAAACACCACGAAAGCACTCCCGTGGGGTTCCGATCCGTGCTTCCGTTCCGCATTTCCGTGATTGTGGACCCATTCCAGTGAATGGGTACGCATCCATGATGCGGAGTGCACAGGGGCCGGTGCCCGTATATTGCGGACCCGCCATATGCGGGCCGCAATACGGCCACGGGCACACAATGGCCGTGTGAACAACCCCAAACTGTGTAGTCTGATCAACCAGCCATATTCCCTTCCAGCTGGTCCCTAATTCTTGCTAGCATATATTCAGTATGGGACAGTAAGGAGGGCAAATAAAAAGCAGCATGTTTACAGGATCAGACTACATAAGGTTTGTTTGTAGTCCCCTTCCATGGTGACACATAGCTGTAATTAGACTGGCCAATTGTCGGTCAGTTCATCATTAACGATCGATTGCAGGAATGCACGTTAGCGATTGTGACGGATACCTCGTGCCCGCTTGACGTCACCTACGTCGAGCTCACGAGACGCAGTATGGTCCCTAGTTACCACGAGGTGACTTTACGCCCTCCAGAGGAGCAGGTACGGTCAGCTTGGTACAGTTTACACGGACACCTCTTGTCCACGCGGGTACAGAGAGGCAACAAGCTGAGGGAGCCTTTTCACTGCCGAAATTAAACAGCGCTTTCTCAGCTCGGATAATCTGCCACCAGCTTCTCGTTTGATATAAGCCCGGTCCGCTAACGGGATTATATAGGGTGAGAAACCAAACCGCGGTATCTTATAACTAGGCCGAAACACAGACGTGGGGATTCGGGAACGAGATATAAGATAGCACAAGATTAAATTATATATTTAATCACCTTAAGGGCACACTAGATATAACACAATATACACAGAGAATATATGCAGCGGTCTGAGGTTACAGATACAGGTGATATATGTACAACAGGGTATTTTGTTTCCGTGACCGTTCCTTTTTTTTGCGGATAGGATGCGGACCCATTCATTTCAATGGGTCCGCAAAAAACACGGACAGTACACCGTGTGCTGTCCGCATCAGTATGTCCTTTCCGTTGCTCCGCAAAAAAAAAATTGTGCATGTCCTATTTTTTTCTAGTTTCCGCAAAAAAAAACGGATCCGCAAAAAAAAAAACAGATGCCATACGGAACTGACATCATCAAAGAAGCTCCGCCTCCCTCATTAAATAAAATTCGCATATCAAATAATCGCAATGAAAAATTCGCATTGAAAAATTCGCAATTGAAAATTCGCAACTGAAAATTCGCAATTGAAAATTGAAAATTCGCAATTGAAAATTCGCAACTGAAAATTCGCAACTGAAAATTCGCAATTGAAAATTCGCAAAAAACATATCCACTCTATACTGGCGAAGATTTTCAGTCACATAGTCCATTCTTGCAGTGATTAATCACGCTGAAGAAAAAAAGAAATATATTTATCAGATTGCATAAGGCCGAATGCCTTATAGGAAGCAGGACACATTGTACTCACGATTGAGGCCCCTGGGCTCCATTGTCTGAAGACGATGGATCCAGTAAGCCTCCCTTTTCAATAACAATTTATTTCTGTCACCCCCTCGCCGGGGTAATGATACACCTTCAATAATCTGATACCTCAACTGCGAGATGTTGTGTTTTTTATCATAAAAATGAAGGGGTATTGGGAGTAATAAATTCTGTTTACGGAGAGTAGATTTGTGTTTACTTAGTCTGTCCTTCATTCTCATTGAGGTTTCCCCCACATATAGTAATCCACATGGACATTTAAGAATGTAAACCACAAATCTACTATCACAAGTGAACGTGCCCCTTATTGGAATATTTTCACCTGAGTGAGGGTGGGAAAAACATGGACCCTTTATAACGCTGGAACAATTGACACAGTTTAAACAAGGAAAAGTGCCCCGTCTAGGTGTAGATAAAGTACTCTGTCCTCTTTCTATTTTATTACTTCCCACATCCGCCCGGACTATTTTATCCCTAATATTTTCTGCCCGTTTATAGCATATCATGGGTGGCCTCTGGAACTCTCCTATCCGTGGATAGGACTTAGATAATATGTGCCAATGTTGATTAACAATAGTCCTAAGGCGCTGGGACCAGGGATGGTTTAATCACTAAGGGGATCCTTGTTTCTTTCTTGGTTCTATCTGGTGGTGTAATCTCAGCTTTATTACGCTGTATTTTCAATAGATCAGGGGGGTAGCCTCGCTCTCTAAATTTATTGGTCATATCGTCTAATCTTGTTTGACACATATCCCTATCGCTAACGATCCGTCTAACCCTCTGGTATTGGGAATATGGGATAGACTCCTTGATGGTTGCTGGGTGACTACTTGAAAAGGACAGCAAACTGTTCCTATCCGTTGGTTTCACGAATAAATCCGTCTGTATTTTACCTTCTTTGTCCCTAGTCACCCAGGTATCCAAAAAGGAAATTTTATCAGAACTGTGGTGTACAGTGAATTTCAGTTCATCCCAGATGGAATTTAAATACGTGGTAAATTCCATAAGGGATCGGACGTCGCCCCGCCATACGCAAAAAATATCGTCGATAAATCGACGCCAAAATATGCAATGTTGATGATATAGAGGGCTAGAGTAAACAAATTGACACTTGAAAAAAGCCATATATGTATTTGCGTATGGCGGCGCGACGTTCGATCCCATCGCGGTCCCACGGCACTGCTGGTAAAAGGAATCTTGAAACAAAAAATAATTTTGCTCAAGAACTATTTTCAAAAGTTCCAGAAAAAATTCCCTTTCTGCCTTTTTGTATGTGCTTGTGCCTAAGAGACCCGCGACTGCATTGATTCCCTTTTCATGAATAATAGATGTATAAAGACTGCGCACGACTAAAGTGACGAATATGCAGCCTTCATCCACCTGGAGAGAGCTAATTTCAGATAGAAAGTGGCCAGTATCTCGAATATACGATGGTGCTAGTTTAGTTAGAGGGGTTAATACCCTCTCCAAAAAAATAGCTGGATTTGAAAGTATGGAGTCGGTGGACGCCACTATTGGGCGACCTGGTGGATTAATTAGTGACTTATGCACTTTTGGTAGAGTATAAAACACCGGGGTAATCGGATGTTGATTTATAAGAAAGTCCCCCAATTTGGCGTCCACCACTCCATTCTCTTTGGCTTTATCTACCACTTGCTGTAACATTTCTTTAATATGGTAGACTGGGTCACTATTTAAAGGGGTTATCCCACTTAGCGTTTCTATACTTACCTGCTGCCACCGCGCGTTCGCTTCCTGGATTCTGGCTGGGGGCGGGCTTCATCTTGATTGAAGTCTTCTCCCGGCCGTGCCGCGCGCTGGAATGAATGCGCACGCCGCCGCGCATGCGCAATGGTGACTTATTCCTACAGAGCCGGCGTGCGCGTTCGCAGCTCTGTACTATTCTGGCCGGGAAGAAGTCACTGTCGCGCATGCGCGGCAGCGTGCGCGTTCAGAACAGCGAGCGGACCGGCCGGGAGAAAAGGAGTCGTCTTCTGGGCAAGCGCGACCTTCCGGCTTTTCAAGAAGAACAGTGGTCGTAACCAGGGGAGACCGAGTCACAACAATCAGGTAAGTGGGTATGAATTTTATCCTAATCGGTGGGGATTTGTTAATAAAGTATATTTACAAAAATGATCACTGTCAAATCATTAACAGATTTAACAGTGATCATTATGATGGGATAACCCCTTTAATATTTTATAAGTACTACTATCCTGTAATTGTTGTAAAATTTCGCTTACATAATATTCTTTGTCTAAGATAACGATGGCCCCCCCCCCCCCCCCTTATCTGCAGGTTTTATTATTAAGGATTTCTCCTTTAATAAAGAATCAAGGGCATGTTTCTCCTCCACAGGTAAATTATAATGGACATGTAACTTTCCTTGTTTACATTGTTGCAACAATTTATCCACATCATTTTGCACCAATTTAACAAATGTCTCCACTGGATGATATGTCCTGGGAGGTGTATAATTACTTTTTACTCTCAAATTAAACTGTTTAACAGTTAACAGAGTAGTAACAGAGCTATCCTCCACCTGTGCCACATCATCAGTAGTTTCATTACCACCAAATTGAGCTTTTAGACGTAAATTACGAAAAAAACGATGTAAGTCAGTGTCCAAGGTGAACATATCAAAGTTCCCGGTCGGGCTGAAGGATAAGCCCTATTTATGTATAAATAGCTGGAGTGTAAGATGTTTTATGCAGTCTGATGAAAGCACATCTGTGCTGAAACGCGTCACTATGCCATTTTGAATATGTGACTGAATAAATCTACATTGTGATCTACATCAGCGAAGTGCCGGTCCTTTCCTTTGAAACGTTTGTCTGGACGCCATTCCACGGACACGTGCACCGCGATTTTAAAGAAGGTAGTGCCGCCCTGCTTCTTACTAGAAGCCATACGGAACATCATCCTTTTTTTTTGCAGATCCGCAATTTGCGGACCGCAAAACACATACGGTCATGTGCATGAGGCCTTAAGCAGAGCAAAAGTCAGTTACTGGGTAGATGAAAGTTCCTTTGGGTTATGAGGTGGAATAGTCCTTGGCTGCAGTCATGTGGGGGCAGTGATGTCAGCTGGTTCCTGGTCTCTCCAAACACATTGACACAATGTGACCCCCTTCAGAAAAGACACCGCCCGCTTTCTGGCATGGGCTTATGACCTGTAGCCGGCCGCTCCCCTCCCCACCTATGGGTAGGGTCCACTCGTCCTTCTCTGGTGCTGGCAGAAAATTACCCATAAAACACCTTAGGAATAATAGTCCCAGACCATAATGTCGCAGAAGGTGGTTCCAGGCCCAATTGCTCTGCCTGGGCTCCGGCTACAACTAGAGTCCAATCATGGTACCGTTATTTGGTTTCTGTGGGGAGATATTTTTATCTCCCCTCCCGGGCATCCTAGCATCAAGCCAGGACCATGTGGATGTTTGGCTTTGCCCCAGGATTGCAAAAAGATAACCGAATGATGCCTGGGATGGACGGATGATTCATAATTCCTTATGAAATGTAGGTGCCAACATGTCTGGGAGGTATCATTGATCCTGGGCATAGGCCTGAGACTTCCTGCTGGGGGTTTTCCTGCAGGATTAGCTTGCCTCCAACCTGGCTGGTTGAGGTGTGACTTTATCCACCTGGGGCCCCCTTGAAGCCTGGACCCCTGGGGCTTCCTCCTTTGCTAGCTGACAGGGGGTGAGAACATATTTTGCATGTACACTGACTGTGTGCATGCCAAAAGGTGAATCAAATGACAATCAGGGCTGCCAATAAATGATAATCCATATTCCTCACAGCGATGATCTGGCAGTGTAATACTGCCTCCGATTACCCGATGAACGACCAAACGTTTGCTTTTTCATGAGACTATCCAGATTTTTAAGCAAACTTAAAAATTATTGTTTGCCAGCAGCAGATCGTGCTGTGTAATCGCAATCTGCTGCCGTCAAATAACTGGAAAGCATGGGGATGAGCATTGGCATAACGATCGCTCATCCTCATACTCTGCATGTAATAGCAGCGGTCTCCTCTGCTAGCAAACAGGTGATTGCCTGGAAGGGATACTTCCCTCCTGACAATCGCCTGATTGATTTTGCTGTCTAATACAGCCTTAAGACTATTGCAAAGGTGCAGTGGCCAGGCACGGGTGGATAATATTCTGTATTTGTCGTGACGCCAATTGCAGGGTGCGCAGGTTACTATCCCAGGGCCCTTCCAAGGTGTTATAACGCACGTCCCAGGTTAGGAATGCCAGAGTGGTGTAATGGCCTATAATGTCTCTGTAGTTTGGTGGTAGTTGTGTCAGGTGTCTCCTACCTGGGTACGGCAGGGCTCATGGTTCACTTGCAATAAATTTGAGAGTAGTGATAGTAGGAGTAATAGAGGAATTTTGCAGAAGAAATAATGTCCAGACCTTTAGATGAAGTTCAAACGTTGCTTTACTTGATATAACTTTCATCCAAACAGAATACAGCTTTGGTCTCTTGGTCCCAGCAGGTTTGGGCAATGATTGGCAGGAATGAGTACTTCTGCTTTAAATATGGAGCTTGCAGGATAAAAACGTCTGATAGCTCCGTAACTATGGCAGGGTTAGCTTCTGAACTTATCTGGCAGCTTCTGCTTTGTGGGGACAGACTAGCTGAGGAGGAATTGGCTTCTCCTAGAATGCTGGACTTATCTCACTGATGGATTCTCAGGGGATGCTTTCTTCCTGGAACTCTGGAGGTTGTCTGTAGTTTTCTGCTTTCCTCATCCAGCAGAGCTTAAGGTGCTCAGACTGGGTATATGGCCAAGTCTCAGCCGAGACTAGGTCCTTGCTGTCTTCCCTATGCAAGGGGTAACTAAAATCTGCTCTAACTGTTTTTTCACTCTCGTGCTGAAGGAAGATAGCCCACCTCTCTCCAAGGGGGGGGGGGGGGGGGGCAGAATAGAACAGGATTGTTCCACTCTGAACTGCCATAACATTAAGACTATGTCTGCCAATGATGCTGCCACCTACTGGTAACCAGGTAAATGACTTGAACAATTGCATTTAACATACGTTTATGCACATTTGTGGAGGACATAAGCAAAATCACATCTGATGACAGTGTAAAAGCTCATAGAAGATAGTAGCAGGGTAGAGGCGTGTAGTAACACAAGTCTGGGGTGTTAAAAAGGATGCACCAGCAACCTCCTTATCAAACTGTTTGCATAGACACATAGCTGTGGTTCACCTGGTTAAGAAGCTGTTTTTCTTGTGTTGATGTGAGGCTCCATTCCCGAGTTCTGACACCTTTTCTTAACATGCAGATTAGGCCTTTGGTGCTCTTGTTGCGCACAAGCTCCACTTCTTTCTGTGGCCAGCCCCGTCCTGACTGCTTTCATTGCCAGGGCCAGGCATTGGGAAGGCAGTGAGGGAGAAGCTGGCCACAGAAAGGAGCAGAGCTTGTGTGCAACAAGAGGCATGGTGACCCCTTTATTTGGCCTAATTTGCACAGGAAGAAAAAGGGTCATCATTTGGAAAGGAGTCTTAGATCAACAAAAGAAAAACAGGCGAACCACAGCTACAGTATGTGTCTGTGCAAACAGTCGGATAGGGAGGTTGCTGGTGAGAGATTCCCTTTAATCTTTTTCTGATTTGAGGTGCATTGAAGCAATATAAAAAAATACGGCCACATGGAGTGGGTTTTCCATAGTACAATTTCTGATGTGATTTAGCAAAAAAAAAAATTGCTACAAATCTGAATTAAAGTGAGTCTGTCAGCAGTCTTGACCATGCTAAACTGCTGACAGCAAAAGGTAGGGTTTGGGAAGAGCAGGACAAACATACCTTCTGTGTAGTGTTTCTCATCAGCAGCAGTGGAAACATGAAGTTTTATTCTGCCAAATTCTGCTCCTGCAAGAGCACAAGAGGAAGAGCTACATTGTAAAGTGCTCTCTGCACGGAGCTGCTTCAAAGCCCCTCCGACAGCTGTAGCATCCAACCAGGAGACCAGTACAGCTGTCTTTTAGTGCACAGATGGGCTGTCGAAGCAGCTCAATGCAGAGAACATGTCACAGAGAAGCTCCACCTCCTGGGCATTTTCAGGAGATGAACTTGGCAGAATAAAACTTCATATTCTTTCTGCTCCTGATGAGAAAAGCTCCACAGCCCCTACCTACTGTTGTCAGCAGTTTAGCAAGGTCAAAACTGCTGACAGACTCCCTTTAAGTGCAGATTTGTCTTATTATTTGTTAAATGTGGATTTGCCATGGAAGTCCCCCTATGCATGGCAAAAGGGTGAAATCCTCAGCATAAATTGACATGCTGTGGATTTATAAAATGCACCACAGGTTAATTTTTACTGCCGATTTTTTTTCACAGTGTGTGGATGAGATTTTGTCAGATCTAAGACAAATTCTCATGCAATGCACCTAGATTTTATTGCAGATTTTTCCGTAGATTTTTATTTTTTTTCGGGACGTTCCCTTACACCTGCTTGGAGAAATCTGCTAAGCGTTTACGGGCCAGGGTGAGGCGCTGGATCCGATCCTTTAGTTTCTTCCTCTCTCCACACAGGCTATCCTTTTCGTCAAGAAGGTTGGTGTTTTCTCGCTCTTTTATCATAAGAATCATCTGAGATTGAAGGTCGTCAGTAAATTCATGTAGAACGTAATGCTGAATGATCAGAGGGATCTGGTTGGAGAGACGGCCCATGGTGTTCTGAAGGGTAACGACGAGACAATATCTCATAATATTATAACGTATCACAGAGAATTTCATGAAGACAATTGAGATAGACATGATGTGTACATACTCTTAGGGTGCTAGCACCCATGTGGCTGACTTGCCGTCACCACACATAGATTACCAACAATTGCCAAACTGTACCTGCGCTTGGAACTTGAAACCACAAAAACTGCAGGTGCAGCCCAAAAATTTGTGGTAGTCCACGTGCTGAAATGTGAAACAGCACCCTTAGGCTACTTTCACACTGGCGTTTTGTGCTCAGATAATACAACCGTCTGCACCCGTTCAGATCCGGATCCGTTTGTATTATCTTTAACATGGCCAAGACGGATCCGTCTTGAACACCATTGAAAGTCAATGGAGGACGGATCCGTTTTCTATTGTGCCAGATTGTGTCAGTGAAAACGGATCCGTCCCCATTGACTTACATTCTGTGCCATTTGGCTCAGTTTCGTCAGACGGACACCAAAACGCTGCAAGCAGCCTCCAGAGCGGAATGGAGACTGAACTGATGCAAACTGATCAGTTTTGGACCACTTGTGAGAGCCTGGAAAACTAACCTGGAAGTACGCCTTTAAATGGAGAGTGAGTTCATCAATCAACTGGCTCTGCCCAACTTGAGGATCGGTTGAAGATGACCGTCGTACATTATTTAGAGTCTCACAGTACAAGGTGTCCTGACAATGGATGATCTTCTCCATTCCAAACTGTAACTTGATTGTCTCCTCAGCCTTCTCTCTTTTTTTCGTGAGAAATCTCTTGAATTTTGAGCTTGGAAAACAAAATGGTGATTCAGTGTGAACATGAAACTTGAGCCAAAGATACAATGTGGAAAAAAACTAGTGGCGGCATATATTACAACCAGGAACGTACATAATAATCATAAAAATTGGGCCCCCATTCCCCTTTTATAGCCCCTCCCACTACCCATTCCAGGCCTCTCCCCTTGTTCCATGAACTATGCAGGCTGCTGCGTTCTAGAATGTATGCCATCAGGGCCGGATTGGGATTACAAAACAGCCCTGGCACACAAAAGAGCTACAATAGATGCAGTGTGTACAGATATATAGTATATACAGCAGTGGACTGATATGTAAGGTACGAGGTATAATAGGTGCAGTGTGTACAGGTATATAGTATATACAGTAGTGTACTGATATGTGAGGTACGAGGTATAATATATGCAGTGTATACAGGTATATAGTATATACAGCAGTGAACTGATATGTGAGGTACGAGGTATAATAGGTGCAGTGTGTACAGGTATATAGTAGGGCTGCACGATATGGGAATTTTGTTCGATTGTGATTAGGGCCCTAAAAATTGCGATAACGATATGCGATGCGATATTTTAAGAGAATTGTGCTAGAGGTCTATTTGCTTGGATTTTCCCATATGAGCCGCTGACGCGGCTGGGTATGACATAGTTATGGGGATCTGTGGAGGTATAATAGATGTAGAGTGTATTGATATATAGTATATACAGCAGTGTACTGATATGTGAGGTACAAGGTATAATAGATGTAGTGTGTACAGGTATATAGTATATACAGCAGTGGACTGATATGTGAGGTACAAGGTATAACATATGCAGTGTGTACAGGTATATAGTATATACAGCAGTGGACTGATATGTCAGGTGCGAGGTATAATATATGCAGTGTGCACAGGTATATAGTATATACAGCAGTGTACTGATATGTGAGGTACGAGGTATTATACACTGCCTGTCCCCAAAAAAAAAAGTCGCCACCAAAAAAAAAAAAGGTCACACACTCTAATATTTCGTTGGACCACCTTTAGCTTTGATTCCGGCGCGCATTCGCTGTGGCGTTGTTTCGATAAGTTTCTGCAATGTCACAAGATTTATTTCCATCCAGCGTTGCATTCATTTTTCACCAAGATCTTGCATTGATGATGGTAGAGTCTGACCGCTGCGCAAAGCCTTCTCCAGCACATCCCAAAGATTCTCAATGGGGTTAAGGTCTGGACACTGTGGTGGCCAATCCATGTGTGACAATGATGTCTCATGCTCCCTGAACCACTCTTTCACAATTTGAGCCCGATGAATCCTGGCATTGTCATCTTGGAATATGCCTGTGCCATCAGGGAAGAACAAATCCATTGATGGAATAACCTGGTCCTTCAGTATGTTCAGGTAGTCGCTGACTTGGAGCACATACTGCTGCTGAACCTAGACCTGACCAACTCCAGCAACCCCAGATCATAGCACTGCCCCCACAGGCTGGTACAGTAGGCACTGGGCATGATGGGGGCATCACTTCATCTGCCTCTCTTCTTACCCTGATGCGCCCATCACTCTGGAACAGGGTAAATCTGGACTCATCAGACCACAGGACCTTCTTCCATTGCTCCAGAGTCCAATCTTTATGCCCCCTGATTAGTGGTTTTCTTACGGCTACACAGCTGTTCAGTCCCAATCCCTTGAGTTCCCTTCGCATTGTGCGTGTGGAACTGCTCTTACTTTCATTATTAAACATAGCCCCGAGTTCTACTGTTGTTTTTCTTTGATTTGATTTCACCAAACGTTTAAGTGATCGCCGATCACGATCATTCAGGATTTTTTCCCGCCACATTTCTTCCTCGAATACGATGGGTCCTCACTATCCTTCCAGTTTTTAATAATGCGTTTAACAGTTCTTAACCCAATTTTAGTAGTTTCTGCAATCTCCTATTGTCTCTGCTTGATGCATGCCAATGATTTGACCCTTTTCAAACAGACTAACATATTTTCCACGACCACGAGATGTGTCTTTCTAGATGGTTGTTTAGGAAATGAGAAGCAACTCATTGCACCAGTCGGGGTTAAATTCCTTGTTGCCAGCGGAAAGATAATCGCCCGGCAGTAATTATCCAATAGGAGGCTCAGAACTATTTGCTTAGTTAAATCCAGGTGGTGACTTTGTTTTGGGACAGGCAGTGTGTACAGGTATATAGTAAATACAGCAGTGTATTGACATGAGGTATGACACATATATATCAATGCCAAGAATGGCCTAGACCTATCTTGACCTGGGTATAAAGTGTATATTAAAACGTCACTTTTAATTCGACATAATGATAAAACGGCTGTGAGCCATAACAAACAATTAAAATACTTTGTTTCCACCGCAAAGAGTTGACGACTTAGTTGCTGCCAAGGTGAGGGAGATGTGCGCTATGTCCTATTCGCCACAATTATATCTGCAGAGCTTGAACATAGGGGGGCAATGTGTGGATAGACTAATGTAAGCAAACTACCTATAGCTGCCTGCAAAGACTGATTACATGGAATAGGTGACTTAAAATTGATCAGTTTGCATTCTGAATGGAGAATGCTCATAATGCCTCAGTTTGCCTCCGTTCCGTCTCCATTCTGCTTTGGAGGCGGACACCAAAACACTTTTTGCAGCTCTTTGGTGTCCGTCTGATGAAACTGAGCCAAACTGATCCGTCCTGGCACAAAATGTAAGTCAATGGGGACGGATCCGTTTTCACTGACACAATCTGGCACAATAGAAAACGGATCTGTCCCCCATTGACTTTCAATGGTGTTCAAGACGGATCTGTCTTGGCTATGTTACAGATAGTACAAACGGATAGGTTCTGAACGGATGCAGACGGTTGTATTATCTGAACGGATCAGTCTGTGCAGATCCATGACGGATCCGCACAAAACGCAAGTGTGAAAGTAGCCTTATATATATATATATATATACACAAGCACACAGAGCAGTGTATTGATTTGAGACATAGAAGATATAATAGGTGCAGTGTGTACACAGATATATGTGGTCAGTTATACATTATGGTCACTGTGAGGTACATAAGGTGGTGCTCACTGTAATTGTATTCTATATGAGTGAGCAATGAGTAAAAACAGGGCATGGGGGGGGGGGGGGGCGATGAAGAGAAAAGTGGAGGACCTCTGTTACTACTCCATTCCAGTCTGTATGGATCGATGCAGAGCTGATTGTGAACATCAAACACTTGCTGTTAGGGGTTGAAGGACCTGTGATGATGTCATCATAGGTCCTGGCAGATGTACCTTTCAAACCTGGGAATTACACCATTCCTGCAGGACCTGTGATGTTGAAGATGATGTCATCACAGGTCCTGGCAGGTGCACTGTTCTAACCTGGGAAGTACACTTTACACTGTGCAGTTCCCTTACAGGACCTGTGATATCATCAAAAGTCCTTTAGCTTTAGGAAGATAGACAGGGGCAATTAGGAGACGGGGCATCTCCTCCACTGTGGGCCCCCTTCCTCATGGACCCCATAGCAGCTGCATGGTCTGCCTGTCAGTGGCGTGCCTGGGGGGGGGCCGAGTGTTGCGGTCCGCCCAGGGTGACGGCTCTCAGAGGGGTGCCAGAAGCAATGAGCGATTCCATCAATACAGATGGAAGCGCTCATTGCTGGATCGCTGATACCCACATACTGTGGCAGGGAGCGCATAGTTCCTTGCCCCGCCGACGATCACCGCCATAGGCTTCAGGCCTAGTAGTCATGCTAATTAAAATCAGCCCATGACGCAACACAGGCCACAGGAGTGCACGACCAAATAGGAGTCAGCCACTACTCTCATACAAACTACAAAACAAAAGAGGGGGGGGGTCAGCACATCCCAATGCACAGGTGCACGTTGCTATAGCTGAAAATACATATCAAACACATAGTGCAACAGCACTTTACAAACCAAATAAAGTACAGTATATTGTATTGCTCATGCTATGCTAATAAGTTAGAGATGCTTAGCAAATACATTTTGTACAAAATTATTTGAGCCCGTCTGCCGCACGCCAAGGCGAGCTCTATAAGATGGGTCCTAACACTAAACCTCACCTGTTGGGTGCCATAACAGCGACCATGAAATTCAGGAAGTGTAGGTCCCACATGCCCTTCCTGAATTTCATGGTCGCTGATATGGCACCCAACAGGTGAGGTTTAGTGTTAGGACCCGTCTTATAGAGATCGCCTTGGCATGCGGCAGACGGGCTCAAATAATTTTGTACAAAATGTATTTGCTAAGCATCTCTAACTTATTAGCATAGCATGAGCAATATAATATACCTTTGTACTTTATTTGGTTTGTAGAGTGCTGTTGCACTATGTGTTTGATATGTATTTTCAGTCATAGCAACGTTCACCTGCGCATTAGGATGTGCTGACCCCCCACCTCTTTTGTTTTTCAGGCCTATTCGGCCTAAGGCCTATGCAGCAGTGAAATCCCGTCGCAGGCGTGCATGATGACGTAATCGCGCGGGCCTGTGCCGGGACGCAGCAGCACAGTGAAGTGTGCGCGCCTTCCCCTCCTCTGCAAGTGCAGGTGAGTATTTCGTTTTTAGGTTTTCTGTTCTTGTTTTTTTTTTATTTTATGTGCCAACTTTGGGGGACAACATGGGGGACATGTGGGGGAAAAATATTATGAGAGAGATTACTATGTGGGGCAAATAATTATGGAAGGGATTACTAAGCTGGGGCAAATAATTATGGGAGGGATTACTATGTTGGGGCAAATAATTATGGGAGGGATTACTATGTTGGGGCAAATAATTATGGGAGGGATTACTATGTGGGGGGAAATAATTATGGGAGGGATTACTATGTGGGGGGAAAATTACTATATGGGGCAATGTGGGGGAAACTACTGTGTGGGGGGAAATTACTGTGTGGGGGAACCTACTGTGTTGGTGCAGTGGTGGGGGAACTACTGTGTGGGGGAAACTACTGTGTGGGGGGCAGTGTGGGGGAAACTACTGTGTGGGTGGCAGAGTGGGGGAAACTACTGTGTGGGGGGCAGTGTGGGGGAAACTACTGTGTGGAAGCAGTGTGGGGAAAATTACTGTGTGTGGCAAATTACTATATGGGGGCAGTGTGGGGGAAATTACTGTTTGGGGGCATTGTTATTGGGGGGAATTTCTGTGGGGGGACAGTGTGGGGGGAATTACTGTGTGGGGGCAGTGTGGGGGGAAAACTACTGTGTGGGGCAAATTACTATATGGGGCAGTGTGGGGGAAATTACTGTGTGGGGGCAAATTACTATGGTGGATTACTATAGGGGGCAGTGTGGGGGAAATTACTGTTTGGGGGGGGCATTGTTATTAGGGTAATTTCTGTGGGGGGACAGTGTGGGGGAAAACTACTGTGTGGGGAAAATTACTATATGGGGCAGTGCAGGGGAAATTACTGTGTGGGGGCAAATTACTATGGTGGATTACTATAGGGGGCAGTGAGGGGGAAATTACTATATGGGGCAGCGTGGGGGGCATTGCTATTAGGGAGGCACTGAAGGGTCAATTCTATTATTTTTGGGGACACTATACGGGGATTATTACCAGGAGCACAATATAGGGTGTTATTATTACTGGGGGCACTCTAGGGGACATTATAGCTGCTGTGGACACTATAGGGACAATTCAGGTAATTTATCAAACTGGTGTAAAGTGGAACTGGCTTAGTTGCCCATAGCAGCCAATCACATTCCACCTTTCATATTTGACAGCTCTTTTGGAAATCCAGTTCTACGTTACACCAGTTTGATAAATGACCCCAATTATGTCTACTGGGGTGACTATTTTTTTTAGCATTATAGTACCTGGGGCATTGGGGGGCATAACGGGCACAGTATTGGGGGTGACACTGTGGGGACACCAGGATGGGGAGGTTGATGGAAAAACTTATAAATCTAACGCGTCTGTATTACAAACTCTGTAGAGACGAGATGTGGATGAAAGAATTTGTCATGGCGGTCTAACGGAGGAGAAGAGGAAAGAGAAGGTCTACATGACAGGGGATGTCCCTGGATGTAAGAGGTATGTGGTCAAGTACTGGGGGCGGGGGTGCCAGAGAAAGAAAGGGTGCCAAACATCCTAGGCACGCCACTGCTGCCTGTATGGTAGGTACGCCACTGATTACAACCCTATAGTGTTTAAGGCACCAGCTACAGACTCTATTGAGTGGACACATCCTGCAGATGTAACTAGGAGTTAACCAAAAGGGATTATCCAGGTTTATTTTTTATTATATTTGCCATCCAACCAGCAGGACCTTTGGAGAAATCCATGATCGCCTGCTTTCTGACTGTCTTCACTGGTCTTTTGCGCCCATCGGTCAACTTCCAGACAGACAGGGTCATATGCGTCACTTCATCCAAAGATTGGCTTCAGTAGAGACATGTCTCCAAGAGATGCATGACCCAGCAGTGATGTGCCACTTAGGTAGACCATTACCGCTGAGGCCAGTGATTGTCTGCATCTCGATGTAGGAAGTTTACATGTGGGGGCCAGACGACCTGTGATGAAATCCCTGGAGTCACAGAGCCAGAACAGAGTGGTGGGGACCAGGTGAGTATGGATTTCTCCATAGATGTTTGATTTGCCTTTCTGCGCTTGAAAGTGTCTTGCACAATTTTAGGATATGCCATGTTTGATATGTAGTATATGATGTAGGACATACAGTAGTGTTCAAGAAATTAGCAGTCCAACAGCTAAAATCGGGAGCAGATCATAACAGAAGAGAAAGTATTAAAGGCAGATATGAGTTCTGCATGTTTTTGAATCCACTTCTGGTTTTGGCTTCAAAAACTGCTTAAAAAAACCTGCATGTGTGGCACCGTTTTTATTCTTTACTTTTTACAACAATTATCTGTTGATGAGGGGAGTGTGGTCCTCCTTGTGGTCACAGTATTATTATGGGTAAGCTGTAGTTACAGTATATGCATATACTTCACTTAATGTGGGCGCTATCATAAAACCTTGATTGGTTCCTGCTTTTGTAGGCTGTATACTTGTTGCACTTGGCACTTTATAACTGTTCAGTACATAGACACTTGCAGGCTCTCCTTATATGTGCTCACTCTGCATTTATTGGCCTATGTATATTCTGTCTGCTTGGAAGTATCACATGGGTTGTGTGGTCCTCCTAGTGGTGACAGTAACACTATGGGTAAACTGTAGGTATATTATATGCATATACTTCACCTATGTGATAAACCTTCAATTGGTTTCTGTTTTTGTAGGCTGTATACTTGGTGCACTTGGCACTTTGTAAACTGCTCAGTATATAGACACTCGCAGCCTCTCTCTATATGTGCTCACTTTGCATTTATTGGCTTATGTATACTCTGTCCGCTGGAAGGTATCACACATTTTGTGTGTGTCTTGTTATCTCGATGCTTTTATATTTATGTATTCAATAAAATTTATTTTTGTATATATTGCCGTTCAAAGACTCCTTTGTTTCGCTGTAGGTTTACCTGTTTCCAGTGAGTTGGCATTTTGAAGGGGGTCATTATAGGTTGCTCTACACTGGCTTTGCACATTTCTGTAGCAATGTTGTCACCTAAATATTTATCTAATTCATCTGACAGGGTAGATCATGTGCTATCTTTATAGAGCAGGTTGTTACGGACGCAATGATATCAAATATGTCTACTTTCTTTGTTTGTTTCAGTTTTACATAATAAAGCATTTAAAAAAAAAAATTTATGTTTTTGTGTCTCCATTGTCTGAATGGCTTATTTTTTTATTTTTCTGCCGATCGACTTGTGCAGGGGCTCGGTTTTTGCAGGAAGAGTTGATGTTTTTATTGGTACCATTTTTGGGTACATATGATTTGTTGATCATTCATTATTACACTTTATGGGGCAAGGTGACCAAAAAATTAGTAATTTTGGCACCGTTTTTATTTATTTACTTTTCTAGCGTTCACCTGAGGGGTTAGTTTATGCGACATTTTTATAGAGCAGATCGTTATGGATGTGGAAATATGTATACTTTTTTTTATTTATTTAAGTTTTACACAATAATAGCATTTTAGAAACAAAAACAATGATGTTTTAGTATATAGTGGAAAAACCGGCACTCTACATCTATCAATAATGCTAAGGAGGCAGTATGTGGGATAGTAAGATATGTATTTATTTTTGTAAGGGTACGTTTTAGGAGTGGGAAATAAAGAGGTAGAGGTTCTAAAAATGTGGAGGTCCAAAGGATGAGGTTCTCATAAATAAAAATAACAATAAGAATGATGTTTTGCCATATACAGCGTTGCAGATACACAATACCAGAGATATGTCAAAAAATATACCAAAAAATAACAGGAGTAGCAAAAATAGCAAATATATGCAGAGTGGAGGTGTGGCACTGCAGTAATTATTTAATAGCGGTTTTCACCTTCCGTGGGTACAGTGAGTAGTTGTGTCCATTTGTATGTAGTCCATAAAAATTGTCTGTCTATACCTCCGGTCTTGGTCACATAGGAGGTATATAATATATGGGTAGAGCGGTGAAAAAATAAAAAGGATAAAAATATATATAAAATACAAAAATGTAAAAATATAAAAATATATGTAGTAGGTCAGTCGGGTGCTGTACTTAGTGTGGCGTCCCACACATTAAGGGAACTGCACCCTGACTGTTTACCTTTCTTTGCGAGGTGTCCTGGTTGTTGGAGCAGCCTTGCTGCGCTCTGCAGTGTTTGTTTTCCCGGTCTTCTCGGCGTGCCACGTGGATATGACGTCACTTCTTCGGTGTCTCACGTGTCTTTAGCCGGACTTGGTTTTAAGTTTTTCGTTGGTGGTCTTTTTTGATCCGGAGGATTCAGATGGGATTCGTTGCTCGGAAGCGCTTCCAGAATGAGGTTATTGGCAGGTTTTCAGAGGGAGGTCACCAGACGCGTTTCGAAGGACTACGCTGCCTTCTTCATCAGTGGGGAAGGCAGCGTAGTCCTTCGAAACGCGTCTGGTGACCTCCCTCTGAAAACCTGCCAATAACCTCATTCTGGAAGCGCTTCCGAGCAACGAATCCCATCTGAATCCTCCGGATCAAAAAAGACCACCAACGAAAAACTTAAAACCAAGTCCGGCTAAAGACACGTGAGACACCGAAGAAGTGACGTCATATCCACGTGGCACGCCGAGAAGACCGGGAAAACAAACACTGCAGAGCGCAGCAAGGCTGCTCCAACAACCAGGACACCTCGCAAAGAAAGGTAAACAGTCAGGGTGCAGTTCCCTTAATGTGTGGGACGCCACACTAAGTACAGCACCCGACTGACCTACTACATATATTTTTATATTTTTATATTTTTATATTTTTATATTTTTATATTTTTACATTTTTGTATTTTATATATATTTTTATCCTTTTTATTTTTTCACCGCTCTACCCATATATTATATACCTCCTATGTGACCAAGACCGGAGGTATAGACAGACAATTTTTATGGACTACATACAAATGGACACAACTACTCACTGTACCCACGGAAGGTGAAAACCGCTATTAAATAATTACTGCAGTGCCACACCTCCACTCTGCATATATTTGCTATTTTTGCTACTCCTGTTATTTTTTGGTATATTTTTTGACATATCTCTGGTATTGTGTATCTGCAACGCTGTATATGGCAAAACATCATTCTTATTGTTATTTTTATTTATGAGAACCTCATCCTTTGGACCTCCACATTTTTAGAACCTCTACCTCTTTATTTCCCACTCCTAAAACGTACCCTTACAAAAATAAATACATATCTTACTATCCCACATACTGCCTCCTTAGCATTATTGATAGATGTAGAGTGCCGGTTTTTCCACTATATACTTTTATTGTTATAAACCGCCTCCTGATTGGGTGAATCAGTCCAGAACCAGAGCACCTACACATTGTACTGACCAGGTGAGCCACCAATAACCTACCTTCTCTCCTTAAATGATGTTTTAGTGTCTCCATAGTCTGAGAGCCATAGCTTTTTTATTTTTTGACCAATTGTCTTAGGTAGAGTCTCCTTTTTTGCGGGATGAGGTGATGGTTTGATTGGTAGTGATGGCCAGTTCGCAGTGTTCACCGACGAACACTTGCGATCTGCCATCTTTATTCCCAAGCCCCACGATGCAGAGGTAAGTCCTTACCTGTGCCTGCGCCGCGAGCCGCTCTGAAACACATGCAGTCACCGGGAGCAGGCAGTTCCGAGAACAGCCCAATGAAGGCTGTTCTCGGAACTGGCCATCACTGTTGATTGGTACTATTTTGGGGGGCATATGCCTTTTTGATCGCTTGGTGTTCACCTGAGGGGTTAGTTCATGTGGTATTTTTATAAAGCAGGTTGTTGCGGACGCGGCAATACCTAATATGTCTGCTTTTTTTATTTATTTCACTTTAGCAGAATAATAGCAGTTTTTTAGCAAAACAATTCATATTTTAGTGTCTCCATTGTCTGAGAGTGATACCTTTTTTATTTTTTGACCGCTTATCTTAGCTAGGATTCTAATTTTTTGCGGGATGAGGTGTAGGTTTGATTGGTACTATTTTGGGGGGCATATGCCTTTTTGATCGCTTGGTGTTGCAATTTTTGTGATGTAAGGTGTCGAAAATTGCTTTTTTGATACAGTTAAAAAAAATTTACGGTGTTCACCTGAGGGGTTAGGTTATGTGATATTTTTATAGAGCTGGTTGTTACGGACGCGGCGATACCTAATATGTATACATTTTCAAATTTATTTCACTTTAAACACCATAATAGCATATTTAAAAATAAAATTATGTTTTAGTGTCTCCATGTTCTGAGAGCTATATTTATATTTTTTTTGTGATTTTCTTATGTAGGGGCTAATTTTTTAGCAGGATGAGGTGATGATTTTATTGGTATCATTTTGTGGGACATACACCTTTTTGATCGCTTGGTGTTGCACTTTTTGTGATGTAAAGTGACAAAAATAGCTTTTTTTGACACAGTTTTTACTTTATTTTTTGATGGGGTTTATCGGACGTGGTGGATCATGTCATATATTTATAGAGCCTGTCATTATGGGCGCGGCGATACCTAATATGTGTGTTATCTTTTTTTTCAATTTTTTATTATAAAATCAGGGGGAAATGGCCGTTTTTCTTTTTTTACTTTAATTTTTTTTTTATTCAAAACACTGTTTTTTGCTTTTTATTTTTACTTTATTTCTGACTTTAACTTTTGGGGATCTGATCCCCTCTGCAATGCATTACAATACATCTGTATTGTAATGCATTGCCTGTTAGTGTATTACACAGAGTAATACACTAACAGGTTGCCTAGGAGATGGGCCTGAGGCTTGATCTCCATGGGGACCCGTAAAAGGCAGGTCCCCATGCCATGCAAGGCATTGGGCAGCCTCTGCATGGCAATGGGCTGCCTTGTCACCCATCGGGTCCCCGCCACAGCAGCGCGAAGGCCTGATGGGCTCGCTCACCCACAGCAAACCCCTTCTATGTCGCGGTCAGCGCTTCTTGATGAACTGCTGCAACATACTTAGTTAATCTGTTATTTTACACATAGCTTTATTCTGCGTGAGACTAAGTATTAAAGGGTGCTCTAATCCTGTGACCCAGGAGCCACCCGGACTACTGAGAGCAGCAACACTTGGGGCCCCCTCGACGAAGTCCGGGGGATCTAGCGTAGGGCCACCCCAAACCCAGCCACTGCAATTTGGCGTCACAAACAGGATACGGTCAAGCGTCAGAAGAGCAAGTCATCATAAATCCAGCCCCATTGTATCAAGACAGCTAGTGGCATTTACAGGAACGCCCCAGCCTGTATCTAAGGTAAACCAGCCATCTGACCAAGGAACCACCTGGGCTACTGAGCTATGGACTGTGGGCCTCAAGCCTTTGGCCAGGCTACCAGCCTTCTGAGAGAGAGAAAGGGACAGCCAGCTCTGGCCTTTCCTCAGCATCAACCCTTCTTCTGCCAGGGAGGAGACTGGAGAAGCCATCCCTATGCCTCGCCTGTATTGTTTTGCACCTGAGTTCGTCCAGTAAAGAAGCACCCTTGGTTTACTGCAGACCCTGACTCTCTGGACTTATTTCCCATTGGGGTGCACCACGCCTTACCATCCCTTCCAGAGAGCAGCAACATATGGTAACGCTTGGATGGTGTCCGGAGGACCCAGCGTAGCGTTGGGGCTACCCCAAACCCGGCCACTGCACCTGTAGGGCAGGAGAGTAGATGGGGTGGGAGAAGTGGGTTTGCAACTGGGGAAGGAGGTGGCTTTCTTCTTGCGTCACTCCGGGCATGCCCCATGACCATTTTTATCTCCTTTTTTATTAGTTTGTTTGAGCCTACTGGTGGCTCACCTGGTAAGTATAACTTTAATTATTAGTTAAAATGTATACAGTGGTCAAACCCCATACCTTTTAACAGTCCCTGTTTGGCCACCATATTACATGGTAGCTACTAGTTTTTAGGCACCTGTCCCTTATGGTAATAATCCTGCCACCATGTTTGATCCATCCACCATGTTCAGTCCTTCTGGTTTTAACCCAAATACATGTTTAAAGTGAAATACCATCCGGTTCATAGTTTATATTTGCATAGTTTTCGATTTTACACTTGGAATATGGAAATCATAATTTTTGGGGGTCTACAGTGTTAAAAAAGAATTTCAGTTTTTTTAGTCTTTTTCCATTTGACAGAACAGAGACAGTTACAATTATAATTTATTCTCAGTCCATTTTTTAAAGTTCTTCATTGCTTGTATTAGTTTCAGAGCATATAGTACGGGGCCCATTTTTAGTTTTCCATTTTCATTTTTTCCTCCCAACGTTCCAATAGCCATAACTTTTTTAATTTCATAATTCATATAGCCATATGAGGGCTTATTTTTTGGGGAATAAGTTGTACTATTTAAGAGCACCGTTCAATTTACCATGTCTTTGAAAAATAGGAAAAAAATTATTTGTGTTAAATAGAAAAAAAAAATACTATTCCGCCAAGATTTTTGGGGTTTTACATCACAGCGGTAACTTTGCATTACAAATGATATAAGGTTCTTATTCTGTGGCTCATTACCAATACGGCTATACCAAACTTGTATATATTTTTTGACTACTTTAAAAAATCAAAAACCTTTGAAAAAAAATCTAAATTTTCTTTTCATCACTATATTCTGACAGCCTTAACTTTTTTATATTTTGGTCTACAGAGCTGTATTAGGGCTTGTTTTCATTGGACAAAATTTAGATTTTATTGGTACCATTTTTGTTGTACGTATGACTTTTTTTTATCAGTTATGGTTTTTTTGGGGGGGGGGGGAGAGTGACAAAAAAAATTCTGTTTTTAATTCTTTGCCATTATCAGCTCACAGGAAATTTTTATAAATTTTTTAACAATTCTGATATTTTTGGACAAGACGATACTTAAAAAGTTTTCTTTTTTTGTTTATATATTTTTTAAATATATAAAAATTTGAAAGGGGGTGATTTAAATTTATTTTATTTTTTTTCACTTTTACAGTGACAAATTTTAACCCTCTTAGGGGATAGACCCTGGGATCTTTTGATCTATTGTCCTTTGCACCCTAATAGAGATCTATTAGGGTGAATAGCATTTTAAGCCATGGGAAGCTTTGAAAAGCATCCAGGCTGCTATAGTAACTGATTGGAACCCCGCTCCTCTCACTGCGGGGTCTCCGATCAGAAGGCAGAGGGAGCCGCATCCTTCTGCCTTACCTCACAGATGCCGCGATTGGTCTTGATTGAGGGGTTAAATTACAGGATTCGCCCGGATCGACGCTCCTCATCATTGCGGCCGGGTGTCTGCTGTATTATTCAGCCAGCACCCGCTGCGTATGGAGCAGGCTTACTGCAGCTCCATACATTCCCTCAGCCACCGTGGCATACAGGTATACCTGATTTAGAGTGATTCGTGACAAAATAGGTCGTAACAAATCAAATTTCTTGGCTAACTTCGGCGAATTGGCCAATGAACTTCGTTCATATCTACTGATTCTATTCTATTCTATTCATTTAATGAGTCGCAGTAAATGGGGGATACCATAAATAACCCGTCCGTTATGTGGCATCTTTATATAAGTGGAGGGCAGGTGGTGACAGAGAGCACAGACTGAGTTTCCTTTCAGATATATCAGTCTTACCGTAGAAGCTTCATGAAGATTATGAAATTGAAGGAAACAACTTGAAGAAACATCCATGAAACAATTATTAATGAGTTCTGTAAGGAAAGAAATAATTTAAGTCATAAGTAATAATTTAGACGGAAAGACAAAACTGGCTTCTTTGTTTTAACAGAACCTAAACCCAATCTGCTAGAATTAAAGGGAATGCAATCTATATGGAAAAGTGGCTCACTCTCTGGCTACAATGGATAAGGTGCACTATTTGTGTGATTTCACCCTGTCACAATAAATAAATTAAATAAATGAATAATTCTATATAGTTATGGATAGGCACTCTTCACCTGGAATAACTCTGAGACTTGATTATCCTTAGATACTATTTAATATACATTCCTTAAAAAGCAAGACAAAAATATTGCCCCAAAATGAATTTGTAGTTTCTTCAAATATATATAGTAAAAATAAAAATCAATTAAAACAAGATACTGAAACAAATCAGTAATACCAACATGCTCCTTTCTACATCAACATCTAATATGGCTGTGTAGATCACTGCTGCTGTTATATAGGGTTGTCACATATGCAATATGGCAGTTGGCTATGTCCAGCTGTCTTCTTGTATATTATAAAGCTATATGTATTCACATATGCCATATAGTGCAAATGTGCTATTATATATGCACATATAGTTTTGTTTGTTGATAAAAGTTTGAATAATATTAGTGCCGTTTGTATTATGTCCACAACTTCTTTTATCCGCCTTGAGATTGTTAGCATCTAGTGTTGATCGAGCACAAAGGTGCTCGTGTAGAACACTTCACGATGCTCGGGTTTTCTACCGAGCACAATGGAAAAATCCCAAGCACCCCCTGCTCTGAAGAGGGGAGGGTGTCAGGACTCTATTTCAGCTTAGGAGTCCCTGCTCTGACTCCATATATAGCTATATCCATATATGGAGTTAGTGCTTGGGGACACCCCAGTGTATTTAAATCTAATTTCTGAAAAGTTTCTGCCAGGATCCCAACCTCTTGTACATTAGAGGCAAGGACCTTATCCACTCAGCTATAAAGCTGAATGCTAAACTGTGGCAGAAAAACCTCATAGTAGTGTCTGATGTAGTGAAAATTACTATTCAGCAGAAGACCTTTTTTATATTTCTGAAATGTTTCTGCCAGGACTTGAACTCCCAACCTTGTACATTAGAGGCAAGGATGTTAACCAGCACACTATACAGCTACATGGTAACCTGCATAGAAATATAAAATAAGTCCTTTTAGGTTTTTCTGACACAGTTTAGCATTCAGTTTTATAGCTGAGTGGATAAGGTCCTTGCCTCTAATGTACAAGGTTGGGAGTTCGAATCCTGGCAGAAACATTTCAGAAATAGAGATTACATTTATACATTTAATATTTTTTTTTGTTATTGTAAAAAATTTATGACACAAAATAAATGTGTAATTACAAAAAAAAAAATTAAAAAAAAAATATATATATATATATATATATATAATCATGCTTCTGATATATATGAATGCATAATATGTGGGGAAACTACTACTGATGTTTTTAGCCATAATATATTTACATATATTATAATATATTATATATTCTAAATATATAATAATATATGTAAATATATTATGGCTAAAAACACACATATAATATATATATATATATATATATATATATATATATAAATGTTTCGGAAATGTTTTTGCACGTTAAAGGCAAGGATGTTAACCACTACACTATACAGTACATGTTACCCTGCACAGAAATATAAAATAAGTCTTCTGCTGAATAGAAATTTTCACTACATCAGAAACTACTATGAGGTTTTTCTGACACAGTTTGGCATTTAGCTTTATAGCGGAGTGGATAAGGTCCTTGCCTCTAATGTACAAGGGGTTGGGAGTTCAAATCCTGACAGAAACTATTCAGAAATAGATGCCAAATTACTTTTAAAAAACTGGCTCAAGCACACGCGGTGCATAGAACTGGTGTTCGGCCAATGCTCTTCATTGATAATACAGGTGAAACTTGAAAAATTAGAATATCATGCAAAGTTCATTTATTTCAGTAATACAACTTAAAAGGTGAAACTAACACATCAGACTCACTACATGCAAAGCGATATATTTCAAGCCTTTATTTGTTATAATTTGGATAATTATGGCTTACAACTTATGAAACCCCAAAGTCTCAATTTTGAGGTCCCCTTTGCTCAGGGGGTATGGATTAATTAGCTGACTAGAGGGTGACACTTTGAGCCTAGAATATTAAACCTTTTCACAAAATTCTAATTTTAAGCTGCATTAATGCAATTCCTTTTAATTTGCATTACTAAATAAATAGACTTTTGCACAATATTCAAATTTTTGGAGTTTCACCTGTGTATTCAGTAGTCATAAAGTTCATGTACTCACTGTTGGTGGATAGTGACGTCCTCCACCTCTCTTCAGCTGCCTGCGGGCAATGTCTGTGCTGCGGTCCCGCTGTCTGGATCAGGGTAACTCACAAAGGTATCGAGGCTCAATATCCGCGTCCCACGTGATGCACCGGATCACATTTAGACTGCTGGAAAGCTTTTTAAGTTCATATGATTATGACCAAGTTCTCCGTGGTGCGCTCCTTTCCAATATATACCCTATTTCCTTGGTAGGGTAACCGATATTCACAAGTGGGTTTTGTTTTTCAAAGGATATCCTAGTTCAAACCAAACGCGTTTCAGAGTTTTACCAACTCCTTATTCAGTGGCTATATTAGCCCAGGGAATCCTGCCCACTTATATACCGATGGTCTCAGTCTCATTAAAAACACAAAATTGACTTCCCATTTAAGCCATAATTGCATATACTGCTTTTCTCATATTTGTGACCAAATATACATCTTGTTTGGTTCAAGGTTTCACAGTCCCACATAGTTTTACCTTCTTCTCATCTATTATCCTCATTTATACTTTAACTCTTTCAAAAAAACACATTGTGGTTTTAATGCATTTTCAATGCGTTTTTTCATCTACCGATGCGTTTTTTGGGGATATGATTGCCTCCCATTTCATTTAATGGGGGTATGTGATAATTCACCTATTCCAATGTTCATAACATATAGTTAACATATAAAAATGTAAAAATAAATAACTTAAAATACATAAAACTGAAAATAAAAATATTTAAAAAAAAATGCAAGTAAAAGAAGAGAGACATAGTTCAATATACATACCTGCCTGGGTTTTCATATTTTATTTTTATATCCCATTATTCGTAATAAATTATTTTCTCGTGTATTTTTCTTTTTCTTATTTTCCTCATTCTATACTTCTATATTAAATTGATTACCTATTTCTTGTAGCTACATATTCATCAGAAGTTTTTTATCAGAAGTTGTTGCATATCCATGGAAACTTAACAATGTGGTTCCCACCCTCCAATGTTTTGTGACCTTCTCGAAGCCCACAAACTGAAGACCTGTCAGATCTTTATTATGGAACTGTTTAAAATGTTTGGATAGGGAGTGTTTTTCATAACCATTCTTTACATTTGTCAAGTGATTATGGAACTGTTTGAAATGTTTGGATAGGGAGTGTTTTTCATAACCATTCTTTATATTTGTCAAGTGTTCAGATATTCTTTTCTTCTGAACAGTTCCATAATCAAGACCCTACAGGTCTACAGTTTGTGGGCTTCGAGAAGGTCAAAAAACATTGGAGGGGGGGGGGGGGACCACATTGTTAAGATGTCAGGGCAGGAATCAAAAATATTTTTCGATTTCGATACACTCTTAGGGCACTTTCACACTAGCGATAAAGTTTTCCGGTATTGAATTTTGTCATAGAAAAGAAAAGATGTGATCCATCTTCTTTATCAAACGCGGCAGCTTTTATTGAAAATAGTGCGTTAAAAACCATACAGACAGTCCATGTCTACACGTTACAGATCCCCTAATACTGATACTTACTCATGACCTCAAGGGGATTGCATTTACACAGGATTTTAAATAGTAGCCAGCTGAAAGTACAATCAGGTGGCTGCAATTATCTATGTCACACCCTCATACGGCCGTCGAACACTTATACATATAAAACAGCCTAAAAAGAGTTACAAGTCAATAGGGAAGGATCAAATCATGTTTTCGGTTTAAGCCTTTAGGGACACAAGATTCCATGCAGAAGATCCAATATGATTCTCTATTTAAAAGTTTCCTCCTGTAGTCTCTACCCCGAACAGGAGGATTAACCCTCTCCGATGCTTGAACTTGCATACCTGTAATGTCGCCCCCACGTGCCGCCGTATCATGTGAACTTACTGCAGAGACATTCCAAGTTTTAACATAGGGAATGTCAGAAATATGTCTTCAGATTCTAGCTTTTAACCTATTGGTAGTGCAACCGACATCTTGGAGGCGGCATAACGAGCATGTAATGCAATATACAACAAAGCTAGTATTGCAGTAAATATATTGTTTTAAATGGTATGATCTTTGATTCGGGAGAAAATGTGGCTACCCGTTAGAATTACTTTACAACAGGTGCATATCTTATGACCACATTTATAATTACCCTTATAGTGGGTGAGCTATGTTCAATGTCTGATTATAGAGAGGGACTAACTTTCTGGGCTAACGTAGGTGCTCTTCGCGCTATACATTTAACACCTGAACATGCAACGTCTTTCCACTGATCGTCATATTTTAAAATAGAAAGGTGTTTTTTTATAGTCTGACATATACGAGGATATTCAAGGCTGTAGCCTGTCACAAAAACCGGAACAGAAGAATATCTTTGATTCTTTATTTTTTTATATAAAAATTACTGGAAAAAAATAGATCTGTTCAGGATCTTGTAAGGGCTGCATGTTTTGCCATGCTGAGAGAATGCTCAGCATAACCTCGGTTAGCTAGACGGCTGGCAACATATTCCATTTCCCTGCCACATACCGCATCACTGGAACAATTTCGACGGGCACGTGTAAATTCCCCTTTGGGTATATTATGTATACCGTGGCGAGGATGACAGGACGCGGCAAGGAGAGTGGTGTTGCCAGATGTCTCCTTACGGAAGGGGCAGGTGCTCACAGAAGAGCTCTCAACTTCACCTAAAAGCATAAGGTCAAGAATAGGGATGCTAGAACAACTATGACTAAGTACAAAGCTGAGTATTGCAATCAAGGTAATCTCCAAACAGCGGTACGGCCGTCACATCGCCTAACCATACAAACAGCAGATCGTCGATATAACGGCCGTACCACTGAATGGAGGTCCCCCACAAATTGCCATCTGAGAATAGGTACAGGTGCTCCCACCAAGCCATATAAACATTTGCCACGGAAGGGGAGAATTTTGCACCCATTGAAACCCCGGTGCATTGTAAGTATATTTGATGATTAAATATAAATACATGAATTTTGTCCTAAGGGCTCAATACCGGAAAAAATGCATCAGTTTTATCCCAATGCATTCTGAAGTGAAAGCATTCCGGTCAGTATGCATCATGATGTCTTCAGTTCAGTCCCTTTTACGGTATTTGGCCGGAGAAAGTACCACAGCATGCTGCTGTATTTTCTCTGGCCAAAATTCCGGAACACTTGCTGGATTGCCGGAATAATTTCAATTGAAATTTATTAATGCCGGATCCAGTAGCAAGTGTTCCGGAAAGACGGATACAGTTTCCCGGTCTGCGCATGCGCAGCCCTTTAAATCTGTGAAAAAGATAAATACCGGATCCGCTTTTCCGGATGACACCGGAGAGACTGATCCGGTATTGCAATGCGTTTGTCAGACGTATCCGCATCCGGATCTGGAAACAAATGATATCCGTTTGCATACGGATTTCCAGATCTGGCAGGCAGTTCCAGCAACGGACCTGCCTGCCGGTGTCATGGAACCATGAACCAGATGTACAACAAGAGATGAGTGGAAATAAGAAGGCTTTATTGAAAATAAAGCTGTAAGGCAAAAGTCCAAACGGATGGCTAAACCGAAGCAGGGTCTTGTGAAACCAGAGATCAGGAACCAGAAGGGTAGTCAGATGAAGCCAGGATCAGGAACCAACAGGGTAGTCAGACGAAGCCAGGATCAGGAATCAGCGGGGTAGTCAGACGAGGCCAGGATCAGGAACCAGAAGCAGCAGCCGTCTTAGAAGCATGTGAGCACAGGAGGACCAAGCAGGGAACTGAAGCCACAGACCTCCTATATATATGAGCTAGGCATCCAGCTCCTCCCAGTGGGAAGGAGGAGCCGCAGGGTGGGAGGCTACAAGAAACCCAGAAACCAAGATGGCCGCCAGCACATGTCAAACGAAGGAGACCAGCAAGGAGGTAAGACCATGACAGTACCTCCCCCTCAAGGGCCCCTCCTCCGCGGAGTAAGGAACGGTTTCTGAGGGAAGCGTGCGTGGAAGGCTCGGAGCAAGGCAGGAGCATGGACATCTGCGGAGGGAACCCAGGAACGCTCCTCTGGACCATAACCACGCCAATGGACCAAAAACTGCACCCGGCCGCGGACCAGGCGTGAGTCCAGGATATTGCTCACCTCATACTCCTCACGATTGCCCACTTGGACCGGACGAGGCCGAGGAATCGAGGAAGTGAAACGATTACACACCAGTGGCTTCAAGAGGGAGACATGAAACACGTTGGAGATCCGCATGCCAGGAGGAAGCGCAAGGGCATAGGCTACCGGGTTTACCCTGCGAAGCACTCGGAAGGGACCAACAAAGCGAGGCGCCAGCTTGGGAGTGGGCACTCGAAGGTTGAGGTTGCGGGTGGACAACCATACGCGGTCTCCGACCTGGTAGGAAGGAGCGGGCGCTCGTCTGCGATCAGCCTGGAGTCTCTGGCGCTGCGCAGAGACCTCAAGGGACCTCTGGATCTGTACCCAAGAAGCACGTAGGACGGAAAGGTGATCCTCCACAGCCGGAATATCCTGGGGAGAGAATACCTCCGGTAACACGGCAGGTTGGAACCCATAATTGGCCATGAAGGGAGACGTCCCAGAGGAAGAGTTCACCGCCGTGTTCCTGGCAAACTCAGCCCAAGGCAGGAGGTCAACCCAATTGTCTTGGTGATCGGAGACATAGCAACGAAGGAATTGCTCCAAGGCCTGATTGGATCGTTCTGCGGCCCCATTGGACTGAGGGTGGTAGGCCGATGAGAAAGAGAGATGAATCCCCAACTGGGAGCAAAAGGCGCGCCAGAACCTGGACACAAACTGACTCCCCCGATCCGACACAATCTCCTTGGGCAAACCGTGCAACCGGAAGACCTCCCTGGCAAAAATCGAGGCCAACTCTTGTGCAGAGGGTAACTTCTTGAGAGGTACACAGTGGCACATTTTGGAAAACCGATCCACTATCATGAGAATGACCGTATGGCCTCGGGATGCAGGGAGGTCCACAATGAAATCCATCCCCAGGTGTGACCATGGACGCTCCCCGGTGGCTATGGGTTGCAAAAGGCCCAACGGAAGGTGCCGAGGGGACTTACTCTGGGCACAAACGGAGCATGCCGCTACATATGCGGCGATGTCGGAACGTAGAGAAGGCCACCAGAACAGACGTGAAACAGCCCAGGACAGCTGATTCTTTCCAGGATGCCCCGCGGCCTTGGAGTTATGGTAGGTTCGCAACAACCGAGTGCGCAACTCCTCAGGCACAAAACACCTGCCGTTGGGTCTCCCAGAGGGAGCACTAGATTGAGCCGCCAAAATCTGCTCACCCAGGGGAGAGGTCAGGCTGGTGCGAATGGCGGCCAGGATCTGATTCGGAGGTATGACCGAAGTCGGAATCGACTCCTCCCCGGACAGCTCGGAGTACTGCCGTGATAAGGCATCCGCTCTGATGTTCTTGGAACCGGGTAGGTAGGAGACCACGTAATTAAAACGTGACAAGAACAGAGCCCATCTGGCCTGACGTGGTGTCAATCTCTTGGCCTCAGAGAGGTAGGTCAGATTCTTGTGGTCCGTCAGGATGAGAACCGGAACCACCGAGCCCTCGAGCAAGTGCCTCCATTCTTTAAGGGCCTGCACGATGGCCAATAACTCCCTGTCACCAATCTGATAGTTGCACTCCGCGGAAGACAGTTTCCGGGAGTAAAACCCACAAGGAAGCAGAGGACCCTCTGGTGTTCTACGCTGAGACAGGAGGGCGCCTACTCCCGTCTCAGACGCGTCCACCTCGAGGACAAACGGCAACCCAGGGTTGGGATGCGACAGAATCGGAGCCGACACAAAGGCGGACTTTAGAGCCTCAAAAGCTCGGATGGCCTCGGGCGGCCAGACCTGGGGATTACTGCCCTTCCTGGTCAGATCCGTGAGAGGCTTGGCTAGCATGGAAAAGTCTCTGATGAACTTCCGATAATAATTGGCGAAGCCCAAAAAGCGCTGCAGGGCACGAAGACCACTGGGCTGGGGCCACTGTAAGACAGCCGAAACCTTCTCAGGATCCATGGAGAACCCCTCAGCGGAAATGATGTAACCTAAGAAGGTTACCTGGGATCGGTGAAATTCGCATTTCTCAAGCTTACCGAACAGCTTGTTCTCTCGTAACCGTTGCAACACTCGTCTGACATCCTGAATGTGGGCCTCCATGGATTCAGAATATACCAAGATGTCATCCAAATAGACCACCACACACTGCTGCAACAGGTCACGGAAAACATCGTTGATGAATTCCTGGAAGACTGCGGGCGCATTGCACAACCCAAAGGGCATAACCAAGGATTCATAATGACCGGTCCTGGTGTTAAACGCGGTCTTCCACTCATCGCCCGCCTTGATCCTTACCAGGTTATATGCCGCCCTCAGGTCGAGTTTGGTAAAGACCGTGGCCCCTTTGAGGCGATCGAACAGCTCGGAAATCAAGGGTATCGGGTAAGCGTTCTTGATCGTGATGCGATTGAGACCCCTGTAATCGATGCAAGGCCTCAACTCACCGCCCTTCTTTTTCACAAAGAAAAATCCAGCCCCTGCCGGGGACGAGGATTTGCGAATGTGTCCGCGTGAAAGCGCCTCCCTCACGTACTCCTCCATGGCCTCATTCTCCGCTACCGACAGTGGATAGACTTTGCCACGAGGAGGAACGGCACCAGATTGTAACTCTATGGCACAATCGTATGGGCGGTGCGGAGGTAGGGCAACCGCACGCACCTTATCGAATACATCCCGGTACTCCTCGTATTCAGGAGGCAACAGAGAGTCCGAGGAAGTACACAGCAACTTGACAGGCCCATGGATGCAACTAGCCCCACACTGCGGTGACCACGAGAGGATCTCGGCCGATTTCCAATCGAAAGTCGGATTATGCTTCTGGAGCCAGGGGTACCCCAAGACCACCGAGTAGTGTGGAGACGAAATAACCTGGAGACAGACCGACTCTCTGTGAACGGCACCAATGGCCATCCCCACTGGAAGGGTCTCATGAGTCACGTGTGGCGGCAGAAGGGGTCTGCCGTCTATCGCCTCAAGAGCCAGTGGGGAACCTCGAGGCTGCAGAGGAATGGAATTGGCGGCAGCGAACACACTATCAATGAACAAACCACCAGCACCAGAGTCCACCAACGCCTGGGTCGTCACCGAGCCCCCGACCCAGGAGAGGACAACAGTAATCAGTGGTTTGTCAACACGGGAAACCGGGGACGAGGAGACTCCACCCAAGATCTGCCCCCGACAGGATCTCAGGTGCGAGCGTTTCCCGGACGGTTCGGGCATGCCAACCGAAAATGCCCACCGAGACCACAGTACATGCATCGGCCCTCGCGTCTCCGGAGTACCCTCTCCCCCTCGGACAGGCGAGCAAACCCCAGCTGCATGGGTTCACCCCCAGACAAGTCATCCCCAGGAGGCGTGGGAGGAGAGGGAGGCACGGGTGGGACAGCAAACGTAGGCGCCAATCTGTTAGAAGGCCTCCGCAGGCTCTCCTGAAAGGAAGGTCTCTCCCTGAGTCTGGTGTCAATCAAAATCAGGAAAGAAATAAGAGACTCGAGCTCCACAGGTAGGTCCTTAGCTGCAACCTCATCCTTCAAGGCATCCGAGAGACCATGAGAGAAAGCAGCGACCAGAGCCTCATTATTCCAGCCCACCTCTGCTGCCAGGGTACGAAACTCAATGGCGTATTCAGCTACGGATCGTGAACCCTGTCTGATGGACATAAGGAGCTTCGCAGCAGAGGCAGCACGAGCCGGCACATCGAATACCTTCCGAAGAGAAGCAACAAAACCGGAAAACTCGGCAACCACCGGATTGTTGTTCTCCCATAAAGGGCTGGCCCAGGCCAAGGCCTTGTCCGAGAGCAGCGAGATCAAGAAGCCCACCTTTGATCTCTCAGTAGGAAATGCATGTGGCAGCAACTCGAAGTAAATGCCCACCTGGTTAAGGAAACCTCGGCACTGAGTTGGCTCTCCCCCAAAGCGCTGTGGAAGGGGGGCAGAACCGGTCATACCCCGAAACACCGCAGGCGCAGCAACAGGTGTCGGGGTAGACTCTGGCGCAACAACCGGAGCGGCAGTAGGAGCGGGCCCAGGAGCGACAACCGACCCATCGGCAACGGAAGCTAAATGAGCCGTGCGTTCAAGCAGGGTTTGCAACGCCACAGCGAACCGACCCAACAGGTGATCCTGCTGATCAAGTCTGGCAACCAGCGTAGGTAGCGAGGATGGCCCTGTACCGTCAGAATTCATGGCTTGGTCCTAATGTCATGGAACCATGAACCAGACGTACAACAAGAGATGAGTGGAAATAAGAAGGCTTTATTGAAAATAAAGCTGTAAGGCAAAAGTCCAAACGGATGGCTAAACCGAAGCAGGGTCTTGTGAAACCAGAGATCAGGAACCAGAAGGGTAGTCAGATGAAGCCAGGATCAGGAACCAACAGGGTAGTCAGACGAAGCCAAGATCAGGAATCAGCGGGGTAGTCAGACGAGGCCAGGATCAGGAACCAGAAGCAGCAGCCGTCTTAGAAGCATGTGAGCACAGGAGGACCAAGCAGGGAACTGAAGCCACAGACCTCCTATATATATGAGCTAGGCATCCAGCTCCTCCCAGTGGGAAGGAGGAGCCGCAGGGTGGGAGGCTACAAGAAACCCAGAAACCAAGATGGCCGCCAGCACATGTCAAACGAAGGAGACCAGCAAGGAGGTAAGACCATGACAGCCGGATTCTTCTAACGCTAGTGTGAAAGTGCCCTTACTTGGGGGACTTAACGCTGAACTAGAACTCTTCGGTTTTCTGTAGAATTGGGGTGGGTGCCCTTCGCTGATGGGAAATCGGAGTCAGGCTGTTTTACCAGGACCCTCTGGTGTTCTACGCTGAGACAGGAGGGCGCCTACTCCCGTCTCAGACGCGTCCACCTCGAGGACAAACGGCAACCCAGGGTTGGGATGCGACAGAATCGGAGCCGACACAAAGGCGGACTTTAGAGCCTCAAAAGCTCGGATGGCCTCGGGCGGCCAGACCTGGGGATTACTGCCCTTCCTGGTCAGATCCGTGAGAGGCTTGGCTAGCATGGAAAAGTCTCTGATGAACTTCCGATAATAATTGGCGAAGCCCAAAAAGCGCTGCAGGGCACGAAGACCACTGGGCTGGGGCCACTGTAAGACAGCCGAAACCTTCTCAGGATCCATGGAGAACCCCTCAGCGGAAATGATGTAACCTAAGAAGGTTACCTGGGATCGGTGAAATTCGCATTTCTCAAGCTTACCGAACAGCTTGTTCTCTCGTAACCGTTGCAACACTCGTCTGACATCCTGAATGTGGGCCTCCATGGATTCAGAATATACCAAGATGTCATCCAAATAGACCACCACACACTGCTGCAACAGGTCACGGAAAACATCGTTGATGAATTCCTGGAAGACTGCGGGCGCATTGCACAACCCAAAGGGCATAACCAAGGATTCATAATGACCGGTCCTGGTGTTAAACGCGGTCTTCCACTCATCGCCCGCCTTGATCCTTACCAGGTTATATGCCGCCCTCAGGTCGAGTTTGGTAAAGACCGTGGCCCCTTTGAGGCGATCGAACAGCTCGGAAATCAAGGGTATCGGGTAAGCGTTCTTGATCGTGATGCGATTGAGACCCCTGTAATCGATGCAAGGCCTCAACTCACCGCCCTTCTTTTTCACAAAGAAAAATCCAGCCCCTGCCGGGGACGAGGATTTGCGAATGTGTCCGCGTGAAAGTGCCTCCCTCACGTACTCCTCCATGGCCTCATTCTCCGCTACCGACAGTGGATAGACTTTGCCACGAGGAGGAACGGCACCAGATTGTAACTCTATGGCACAATCGTATGGGCGGTGCGGAGGTAGGGCAACCGCACGCACCTTATCGAATACATCCCGGTACTCCTCGTATTCAGGAGGCAACAGAGAGTCCGAGGAAGTACACAGCAACTTGACAGGCCCATGGATGCAACTAGCCCCACACTGCGGTGACCACGAGAGGATCTCGGCCGATTTCCAATCGAAAGTCGGATTATGCTTCTGGAGCCAGGGGTACCCCAAGACCACCGAGTAGTGTGGAGACGAAATAACCTGGAGACAGACCGACTCTCTGTGAACGGCACCAATGGCCATCCCCACTGGAAGGGTCTCATGAGTCACGTGTGGCGGCAGAAAGGGTCTGCCGTCTATCGCCTCAAGAGCCAGTGGGGAACCTCGAGGCTGCAGAGGAATGGAATTGGCGGCAGCGAACACACTATCAATGAACAAACCACCAGCACCAGAGTCCACCAACGCCTGGGTCGTCACCGAGCCCCCGACCCAGGAGAGGACAACAGTAATCAGTGGTTTGTCAACACGGGAAACCGGGGACGAGGAGACTCCACCCAAGATCTGCCCCCGACAGGATCTCAGGTGCGAGCGTTTCCCGGACGGTTCGGGCATGCCAACCGAAAATGCCCACCGAGACCACAGTACATGCATCGGCCCTCGCGTCTCCGGAGTACCCTCTCCCCCTCGGACAGGCGAGCAAACCCCAGCTGCATGGGTTCACCCCCAGACAAGTCATCCCCAGGAGGCGTGGGAGGAGAGGGAGGCACGGGTGGGACAGCAAACGTAGGCGCCAATCTGTTAGAAGGCCTCCGCAGGCTCTCCTGAAAGGAAGGTCTCTCCCTGAGTCTGGTGTCAATCAAAATCAGGAAAGAAATAAGAGACTCGAGCTCCACAGGTAGGTCCTTAGCTGCAACCTCATCCTTCAAGGCATCCGAGAGACCATGAGAGAAAGCAGCGACCAGAGCCTCATTATTCCAGCCCACCTCTGCTGCCAGGGTACGAAACTCAATGGCGTATTCAGCTACGGATCGTGAACCCTGTCTGATGGACATAAGGAGCTTCGCAGCAGAGGCAGCACGAGCCGGCACATCGAATACCTTCCGAAGAGAAGCAACAAAACCGGAAAACTCGGCAACCACCGGATTGTTGTTCTCCCATAAAGGGCTGGCCCAGGCCAAGGCCTTGTCCGAGAGCAGCGAGATCAAGAAGCCCACCTTTGATCTCTCAGTAGGAAATGCATGTGGCAGCAACTCGAAGTAAATGCCCACCTGGTTAAGGAAACCTCGGCACTGAGTTGGCTCTCCCCCAAAGTGCTGTGGAAGGGGGGCAGAACCGGTCATACCCCGAAACACCGCAGGCGCAGCAACAGGTGTCGGGGTAGACTCTGGCGCAACAACCGGAGCGGCAGTAGGAGCGGGCCCAGGAGCGACAACCGACCCATCGGCAACGGAAGCTAAATGAGCCGTGCGTTCAAGCAGGGTTTGCAACGCCACAGCGAACCGACCCAACAGGTGATCCTGCTGATCAAGTCTGGCAACCAGCGTAGGTAGCGAGGATGGCCCTGTACCAGTCAGAATTCATGGCTTGGTCCTAATGTCATGGAACCATGAACCAGACGTACAACAAGAGATGAGTGGAAATAAGAAGGCTTTATTGAAAATAAAGCTGTAAGGCAAAAGTCCAAACGGATGGCTAAACCGAAGCAGGGTCTTGTGAAACCAGAGATCAGGAACCAGAAGGGTAGTCAGATGAAGCCAGGATCAGGAACCAACAGGGTAGTCAGACGAAGCCAGGATCAGGAATCAGCGGGGTAGTCAGACGAGGCCAGGATCAGGAACCAGAAGCAGCAGCCGTCTTAGAAGCATGTGAGCACAGGAGGACCAAGCAGGGAACTGAAGCCACAGACCTCCTATATATATGAGCTAGGCATCCAGCTCCTCCCAGTAAGGAGGAGCCGCAGGGTGGGAGGCTACAAGAAACCCAGAAACCAAGATGGCCGCCAGCACATGTCAAACGAAGGAGACCAGCAAGGAGGTAAGACCATGACAGCCGGATTCTTCTAACGCTAGTGTGAAAGTGCCCTTACTTGGGGGACTTAACGCTGAACTAGAACTCTTCGGTTTTCTGTAGAATTGGGGTGGGTGCCCTTCGCTGATGGGAAATCGGAGTCAGGCTGTTTTACCAGCACTCCGATCTCCCCTCGACGGGAGGCCCCCACTCCATACGTCTGAATATGCAATAACTTCTGATAAAAAACTTCTGATGAATATGTAGCTACAAGAAATAGTTTATCAATTTAATGTAGAAGTATAGAATAAGGAAAATAAGAAAAAGAAAAAAGAAAAATATACGAAAAAAATTATTCATTACGAATAATGGGATATACAGTATATAGGGGTTGAAAAACACAGATAAAATATGAATAGCCAGGCATGTATCTATATTGAACTATGCCTCTATGATTTTACTTGCATTTCACAATTTTAATTGTATTTATTTATTTTTTTCAGTTTTATGTATTTTCAATTATTATTATTTATTTTTTTTATATGTTAACTATATGTTATGAACATTGGGATAGGTGAATTATCACATACCCCCATTAAATGAAACTTTGAACTAGTTTGAACTAGGATATCCTCTGAAAAACAAAACCCACTTGTGAATATTGGTTACCCTACCAAGGAAATACGGTATATACTAGAAAAATAAGAACTAAAGTGGAGCGCACCACGGAGAACTTGGTCATAATCATATGAACTTAAAAAGCTTCCCAGCTATCTAAATGTGATCCGCTGCATCACGTGGGACGCCGATATTGAGCCGCCATACCACGTGAGTTACCCCGATCCAGCCAGCGGGACCGCAGCACAGACATGAAGAGAGGTGGAGGTAAGTGATAGCCTCACCACGTGGGACGTCACTATCCACCAACAGTGAGGACATGAACTTTATGACTACTGAATATATTATCAATGAGGGGATGCTAACAATCTAAAGGCGGAGGAAAGAAGTTGTGGACATAATACAAACGGCACTAATATTATTCAAACTTTCATCAACTAACAAAACTATATGTGCAAATAGCACATTGACACTATATGGCATATGTGAATACATATAGTATTATAATATACAAGAAGACAGCTGGACATAGCCAACTGCCATATTGCATATGTGACAACCCTATATAACGGCAGCAGTGATCTACACAGCCATATTGGATGTTGATGTAGAAAGGAGCATGTTGGCATTACTGATGTTATATCTGATGTGTTTTAGTATCTTGTTTTAATTGATTTTTATTTTTACTATATATATATATTTGAAGAAACTACTAATTAATTTTGGGGCAATAGTTTTGTCTTGCTTTTTAAGGAATGTATATTAAATAGTATCTAAGGATAATCAAGTCTCAGAGTTTATTCCAGGTGAAGAGTGCCTATCCATAACTATATAGAATTAAAGGGAACCTGTCACCAAGATTCACCGATAAACCAGGACCAAAGTCTTGTAGGGCCAGCTCGGCTGAATGTAATGATACCTTTAACTAAGTGATCCACTGCTTTATTTTGGGAAAGAGAACTTTTAATCCATATGCAAATAAGCAGATAGGTGCATCGAGGTTGGGGCCAAGCCACTCGGTGCACACTTGCTCCTCCTGCTTCCTCTCCCAGCCCATCCCTATCCTTCTTGATTGACAGGGTCAGGTTCTTGCAGAGGTGCACTTAACCTTTCTGCTGCCTCAGGCGATTTCCCAATGCAAATTTTGTAACCTAACCCCTTCCCTTCAGCCCATGGCTCCTCAGCTGACGCCCCTACCTGGTGCTGCCTGAGGTGATCGCCTCACCTTGCCTCATTGGTGGTGCACCCCTGGGTTCCTGCATAGTCATCTTGCCTGGCTCTTCAATCAAGGAGAGACAGGGTCTGGCAGAGGAATCCGGAGGAGCAAAGGTGCACAGACTGGTTTGGGCCCACCCTTGGTGCACTTAACTGCTCATTTTCATATGGATTAAAAGTCCTTTTTTTCTCCAGAATGAAACAACGTGTATCATTACATTCAGCAGAGCTAGGACTACAAGTAATTGGATTTGGGTCCGATTTGTCTGAATTAGGCGTCTGATTCGGACACAACTCGATCCTACCCAAACTGAACCTGCTTCAATCTCCCTTAAAACCTGTGAGCGACAGTCTGGAGTTACTAAGAAGTAAGCAACTGCTGTCCCTGGCCCTGATTTCACCATCTCCAGTTCTTACGACCACCACATGAACAACGGATGTCCTGCTGACGCTATTGCAACTGTATGATGGGAGCGGGGGATGAACGATTGCATGAATCCTACAAATTCCTCCTAAAAGCACCTCATGATCATTGTAACATAAAAATGACTTGCTATGTTGTTGACTGGCTCTCATCCCGGTGGTTTACTCATCCTAAGCGCTTCTCTGGATTGACTTGACTTTGCGTATCTAAAAAGAACACTATGCTACGAAGAACTTTCTTCTGCACATGCGTGGCCCAGGCAATGTCCGTCATCCTATACGGCCTCCTTCCATGGCTGTGCTCTCTCCAGCAGGTGCGATGCAGTGACATTGCCTGCTGGACTGAGTAGAAGAGTGCACGGCTGAGGATAATCCCCGGCCTGTCTTAATCTACTCATCCCAACGGGTGTGATTATATGACTGTATCGGGGACGGGATTGTTAAAATTTACTATGGAGTCCAACCTTTTCTATTTACGCCCTTGAGTTCAGGAGTGTACACTATACTGTCTTGTTATTAAAATCGATAGGTGAGAAGTAGAAAAATGTTAGAACCACCCCTTGAGAGTAAATACAGTGCCTTGAAAAAGTATTCATACCTCTTGAACTTTTCCACATTGTTTCACCCACAAACGTAGGCCTCCTGCACACGAACGTACGGCTTTTTCAGTATTTTGCGGTCCGGTTTTAACGGATCCTGCGTTCAGTTTTTTGTTTCTGTTGTGTTTCCGTTCCGTTTTGCTGTTCCATTTTTCCATTTGTGATCCGTTTTATGCGGATGGCAAATGGAAATGGAAGCATACAATAATGTTTAAACGTTAAGTACATAAAAAAATTGGGCTGGACATTAAATTTTCAATAGACTGTTCCGCAAAAACGGAACGGATATGGAAGACATACGGATGCATTCCATATGCATTCCGTTTTTTTTGCCCGACCAATTGACTTGAATGGAGCCACGGAACGTGATTTGCGGGCAATAATAGGACATGTTCATACGGAGTACCTTCCGTTTTTTGGCGGATCCATTGAAATGAATGGTTCCGTATACGGAACAAAAAATGTTCATGTGCAGGAGGCCTTAAATGTATCCGATTGGGCTTTTATGTGATAGACCAACACAATAGCAAGTATGTATGAAGTAAAAAGAAAATGATCCATGGTCTACAACATTTTTATTTAAAAAAATCTGGAAAGTGTGGCGTGCATTTGTATTCAGCCTCCCTTAGTCAATACTTTGTAGGACCACCTTTCCCTGCAATTACAGCTGCAAGTCTTTTGGGGTATGTCTACCAGCTTTGCACATGTAGAGGCTGCAATTTCGACACATAGTTCTTTGAAAAAAAGCTTCTTAACAGATTGTCAATGGGATTTAGGTCTGGACTGTGACTGGGCCATTCTAACACATGAAGATGCTTTGATCTAAACCTTTCCATTGTAGCTCTGGCTGTATGTTTAGGGTTGTTGTCTTGCTGGAAGGTGAACCTCTCAAGTATTTAGAGCCTCTAACAGGTTTTCCTCCAGTATTGCCTTGTATTTAGCTACATCCATCTTCCTATTAACTCTGATCAACTTTCCTGTGTCTGAATAAAAGCTTCCCCACTGCATGATGCTGCCACCACCATGTTTTATGGTGGGAATTGTGTGATCAGGGTGATGTGCAGTGTTAGTTTTCCATTAAACATAGCGTTTTTAGGCCAAAAGGTTCAACTTTGGTCTCATCTAACCAAAGACGCATAGGGAGTCTACTTTGGTAGTGAAACAATACTGTGAGTCCATATGACACGCAGAGGACAGGCATCTTTCTTAGAATCACTGCACACTTCACTTAATTGGGCAGTCACGGGGCCAAAACTGACCAAATAATTCAAGTATGAACTCAACCTTACAGGTCGATGTTAGTGCCAAGAAGAAGCGCACTCCTTTTACACCGTCAGTAGCTGATTCCACATAGATGTCTACAGAACCTGTTCTATTAAACGCGTATACAAGTAGAGCCCCCCGGACAGAGTCACTGATTAATTTGCCGTTCTTCTGATCCATCAGAACAATAACCCACAAAAAACTGATCCTGTCTGTGGAGCATCCGCCTTCACTCGGTCAGCATTTGCTCAATAATCTATCAGTATTGCTAATGCCAAAAAACAAAACAAGAGTGGATCTAAAACAGAGATGACACGTGAATGGAATATTTGCATGTCTTCTGTGTTTTGTACCCACTCCTGCTTTTGGCTTCCAAAACATAAGCCAATTCTGATGGGACCATACAGGCCTTAAAGCTGCTACACAGACAGGATCCGTTGAGTGTCTCATTTTTCCTTCCTTCTGACAGATCAGAAGAAAGGTCAAATAAATGATTATGTCAGCCAGGCCGAAAGGCAAAATAGTGGTCCAGTCATGAAGTGGGGAGCGTGGGAACAGCATGATAAATCCAGAGTGGACCTATGACATAGTGGTGAGGTGAAAGCAGCATGAGGAGACCACAGAGTGGCCCAATGACAGAGTCTGGAGGTGGAGGCAGCATCAGGAGGCCGCAGACTGGCATGATGACAAAAGATTGTGGAGGTGGAAGCAGCAGGAGGAGGCAACCGAGTGGCACAATGACCAAGTCTGGAGTTGGCAGCAGCATGAGGAGACCGCATAGTGGCCCAATGACAGAGTGTGGAGGTGGCAGTAGCAGCATCAGGAGGAGGCCACAGAGTGGCCCAATGGCAGAGTCTTGAGGTGGCGACAGCAGCAGTATCAGGAGGATACCACAGATTGGCAAGGTGACATAGTTTGGAGATGGAAGCAGCAGGATACCACAGAGTGGAAAGGTGACATAGTGTGGAGATGGCAGTAGCAGCATCATCAGGAGGATACTACAGAGTGGCAAAGTGACATAGTGTGGAGATGGCAGCAGTAGCAGCAGCAGCATCAGGATACCACATATGTTGACGCTGCATATGTTGACACAGGGCTGTGGTGCCAAAATTGGCACCCTGGCCACGCTTCACCTTCTGCCCACATATTATACATATGGCCATGTTAACCTCTGCCGGCGGCTTAACAAAAAACTGCCACACCGGCAAGTAGGTGATATTTCCCCCAACAGTCCGCATTGAATGACTGCTACCGCCGCTGCTTCTGTTAACCCCTACACCACTACTTCCCAGGCAGGTAGGCTGCTGCGAAGCAGGTGGTCTACCCCGGGCACGTTTGGCTCCCGATCTCCCACTGCTGCCACCCTGCTGACTCCCAGCCATGCTTTCAACACATATAACCGCTGACGTAAACTGAGAATATATTTTTCTTTTTGCACAGCAATAGGCCACTAAATGCTTTCAACACATATAACCCCGAGGTGAACTGAGAATATATTTTTCCTTTTGTACTGAAATAGGCCACTAAAAGCTTTCAACACAAATAACCACCGAAGTAAACTGAGAATATATTTTTATTTTTGTACTGAAATACAAAATAACACATTTAACTGCCAACGTGAAATGAGAATATATTTTTCTTTTTGTACTGAAATAGGCCACTAAACACTTTCACCACATATAACTGTAGAAGTGAAAAGTGTATATATTTTTCCTTTTTGTACTGAAATAGGCCACTAAACTCTTTCTGCACATATAACTGCAGAAGTGAAATGTGTATATATTTGATTTTTTTTCCATAGCTATAAGCCACAAAAGGCTTTTCAACATAGCACTTGCACCCCAATAACAAGAACAAATTGCTGGAATGCCAGAGCTGTATAATGGCTGTTTGGATCTCCAAATAATGTTTCCCTGCACTTGTAAATCGATTTTTTTTTCAGAAAGAGGTTTTCGGTATAACTCTCCCTAGCGACTGCAACGTCTGTCCTTGCACTCTGAAGGCTGGAAAATGTCTGAATCCAACATGGCTGCGGTAATTTATAGGGCTTACTAATAAGCCCCACTATGGGCCTCAATCGCAAGAACAAGTCTGCACTCAGGGAACAGTTATTTTAAAACACTTTTTTTTTTAGTGCTCACAGTTTTTTACACATTAATAAAAGTTATATTTTACCATTTGTCAATTGTCAATCTGGGTCAAGTTAGGTAATAAGCCCTAGTGGCTAATTGTATGTTATTTATATGGCTGTGACATCACCGGGCTGGCTGCTGATTAGCTGCATGCATGGCATTATGGGTCAGCCCGCCTTCCTAGAGTTCCTTGCCCCATGTCCTCACACTTATAGCCACCATTTTAGGAACAATTGCAATTCGTTACCATGAAGCGCGAGGAAATTCGCATTTGTTGCGAATAAAATTTTCCCTGAAATTCGGATCAAATTCCACTTTGTCTGGTTCAATTCGCTCATCTCTAGTCACATTAGATTTTACTTGGGGTATCAGAGTACAGGGAGATGAATACAATCGCACACTTTTCATATATATATTTATGAAATTTTTTGAAAACAATGTATCTTTTTTTCACTTGCTTTGTTTTGGTCTATCACAGTGATGGCTAACCACCGACCATATAGGCGGTGCAGAGGTAGCAGTAGCTACCAGGCCCAGGAGCCTGAGGGGCCCGAAGACCCTATGTACCACATAAGAAGACACTGGTATTATAGAAAGCGCAAGAATTTGGTATGGGGGGTGCCCTTTACATTTTTGCTTCAGGCAGCACAAATGCTATATGCTTCCCTGCCCCTGGCCACAAAGCACTGAGGGAAGGGGGGCCCAAGCTAAACTCTTGCACCAGGGCCCATGAGCCTTTAGCTACGCCCCTGCCCCTGCCCTCCAGCTGTGGTGAAACTACGACTCCCAGCATGCTCCATTCATTTCTATGAAGTTCTGAGAATAGCCAAGTGGAGGATCTTAGGAGTTATAGCTTTACCACAGCTGGAATGCCGGAGCTTAGTCTATCACATAAAATCCCAATAAAATACATTTAAGTTTGTGGGTGTAGCATGAAAAAATGTGAAAAAATTTAAGGCGTATAAATACTTTTTCACGGCACTGTATATCCATCTTTTATAGGTAAAGGGGGAAATAACTATCATCTCAACCTACAACGATGCCCTACTTATCGGAACCATCCTTACCAGTGACCGATCGTAACAGACAGACAGCCGGCTCCTGAAATGTCATTATATGTTTCCTTAAAATGCTCTCGAATTTCCTGTAGTTGATGAATCCCATGAGCTCGCGGCCCCGATACTGGTTCTCGTCTCCTCTTTTTCCATTTTTTAATTCTTTTACAACTAAAACATTAAGATTTGTATTATTCCTAGAAATATCAGACACTTATTGAGATTTCAGTCTCATTTTATAACACATCTTCACACGGGATGAGTGACTGGTGGAGGGGGTGCTGTCTGTGAGGCCTTTGTTCTAAATTTCAACTAGGGAGAAGTGATGATGTAAAAGGGCAGCCGATGTCATTGGACAGGGTTTACAAGCAAGATCCAGAGCACTTGCCAGGACTAGGACCACCCCAGGGTCACTTGCCGCCTAATTTGAATAACAGATTAACGTTCATTTTCATGGCAATAATTAAGCTGAGATCCCCCACAAAGGTATGTGTTTACAGGTATGTGAGGCCCCTAACAAGCACTGGGATCCGTTTGGTAGGTACTGTAAAATTCACCTGACAGAATCCCTCTACATAATAAATTTCTGACTGCTTTAGCCACCACTAGGGGGAGCACTCTACATATAATTTTATCCCATTGAAATCATTGAGGGCAATATAAATGCTTTTGGCTCATAGAAACATAGAAACATAGAAACATAGAATGTGTCGGCAGATAAGAACCATTTGGCCCATCTAGTCTGCCCAATATATCTGAATCCTATGAATAGTCCCTGGCCCTATCTTATATGAAGGATAGCCTTATGCCTATCCCATGCATGCTTAAACTCCTTCACTGTATTTGCAGCTACCACTTCTGCAGGAAGGCTATTCCATGCATCCACTACTCTCTCAGTAAAGTAATACTTCCTGATATTACTTTTAAACCTTTGCCCCTCTAATTTAAAACTGTGTCCTCTTGTGGTAGTTTTTCTTCTTTTAAATATTCTCTCCTCCTTTACCGAGTTGATTCCCTTTATGTATTTAAAAGTTTCTATCATATCCCCTCTGTCTCTTCTTTCTTCCAAGCTATACATATTAAGGTCTTTTAACCTTTCCTGGTAAGTTTTATCCTGCAATCCATGGACCAGTTTAGTAGCTCTTCTCTGAACTCTCTCTAGAGTATCTATATCCTTCTGGAGATATGGCCTCCAGTACTGCGCACAATACTCCAAGTGAGGTCTCACTAGTGATCTGTACAGCGGCATAAGCACCTCCCTCTTTCTACTGCTTATACCTCTCCCTATACATCCAAGCATTCTGCTGGCATTTCGTGCTGCTTTATTACATTGTCTTCCCACCTTTAAGTCTTCTGAAATAATTACTCCTAAATCCCTTTCCTCAGATACTGAGGTCAGGACTGTGTCAAATATTCTATATTCTGCCCTTGGGTTTTTACGCCCCAGGTGCATTATCTTGCACTTATCCACATTAAATTTCAGTTGCCAGAGTTCTGACCATTCTTCTAGTTTTCCTAAATCCTTTTCCATTTGGCGTTTCCCTCCAGGAACATCAACCCTGTTACATATCTTTGTGTCATCAGCAAAAAGACAAACCTTACCATCGAGGCCTTTTGCAATATCACTTATGAAGATATTAAACAAAATTGGTCCCAGTACAGATCCCTGTGGAATCCCACTGGTAACATGACCTTGTTTTGAATGTTCTCCATTGACTACAACCCTCTGTTGTCTGTCACTCAGCCACTGCCTAATCCACTCAACAATATGGGAGTCCATGCTCAATGACTGCAGTTTATTGATAAGTCTTCTGTGTGGGACAGTGTCAAAAGCCTTACTAAAATCTAGATATGCGATGTCTACTGCACCTCCACCGTCTATTATTTTAGTCACCCAGTCAAAAAAATCTATAAGATTTGTTTGACATGATCTCCCTGAAGTAAACCCATGCTGTTTTTCATCTTGCAATCCATGGGATTTTAGATGTTCCACAATCCTATCCTTTAATAGGGTTTCCATTAATTTGCCTACTATTGATGTCAGACTCACTGGTCTATAGTTGCTCGATTCCTCCCTACTACCTTTCTTGTGAATGGGCACGACATTTGCCAATTTCCAATCTTCCGGGACGACTCCTGTTACTAATGATTGGTTAAATAAATCTGTTAACGGTTTTGCCAGCTCACCACTAAGCTCTTTTAATAATTTTGGGTGTATCTCATCAGGCCCCTGTGACTTATTTGTCTTCACTTTAGACAGCAAACTTAGAACATCTTCCTCTGTAAAGACACATGCATCAAACGATTTAATAGTCATCCTTTCTAGTGGAGGTCCTTCTCCTTCTTTTTCTTTTGTAAAAACTGAACAGAAGTATTCATTAAGGCAGTCGGCTAGCCCTTTATTCTCTTCTACATACCTTCCGTCCTTTATTTTTAATTTAGTTATTCCTTGTTTTAATTTCCTTTTTTCATTTATATATCTGAAGAATGTCTTATCCCCTTTTTTCATAGACTGAGCTAGTTTTTCTTCTGCCTGAGCTTTAGAAGTTCTTATAACTTGCTTGGCCTCTTTCTGCCTAATCTTGTAGATTTCCTTATCTTCATTGCTGTGGGTTTTTTTATAATTACAAAATGCTAGCTTTTTATTTTTAATGATTTGGGCCACTTCTGCTGAGTACCACAGTGGTCTCTTCCTTTTTTTGCTTTTACTGACAAGTCTAATGCAATTTTCTGTTGCCTTCAATAATGCACCTTTTAAGTAGTCCCATTTCTCCTGGACTCCATGTAATCCGTTCCAGTCGGATAAGGACTCATTTATGACCAATTTCATTTTTGAAAAGTCTGTTTTTCTAAAATCTAAAACTTTTGTTTTTGTGTGGTGGGACTCTTTCACAGTTCTTATATTAAACCACACTGACTGGTGATCACTAGATCCCAAGGTTTCGCCTACAATGACATCATATACCGAATCCCCATTTGTGAATATCAAATCCAAAATGGCCTCCCTCCGGGTTGGCTCCTCAACCATTTGTTGTAGGGATAAACCCAGTAGGGAATTTAGAATATCTGTACTCCTGGTAGAACTTGCTATTTTGGTTTTCCAGTTTATATCTGGAAGATTGAAATCTCCCATAATGATAACTTCTCCTTTCATTGTCATTTTAGCTATTTCTTCAACTAGTAGATCATCTAGTTCTTTAACTTGATCAGGTGGTCTATATATCACACCTACACGAGTTACTGCATGATTAGCAAACTGCAACATAACCCAAACTGACTCTATGTTGGCCTCACCAACTTGTATTAGGTTAGATTTAATGCTATCTTTCACATACAGGGCCACTCCTCCTCCTTTCTTGCCTTCTCTGTCTCTTCTGTATAAAGAGTACCCTGGTATGGTTATGTCCCAGTCATTTCTTTCATTAAACCATGTCTCCGTAACAGCCACTAAATCTACATTCTCAGATGCCATTATTGACCCAAGTTCATTGATTTTTTTACCTAAACTGCGAGCATTTGTAGAGAGGACTCGGAGCTTATCATTTCTTACCCTCTGTGCTTCTGACCTGTTCTGGCATTGTTTCGGGGGCAATTGGACTCTTTTATTTTCACTCTTTTGCCCCCCCTTCCTAGTTTAAATACTCTTTTGCAAATTCTTGGAGTTGTTCACTAAGTACATTTGTTCCTTTGAGAGAAAGATGCAAACCATCTTTTTTGTACAGTTCCTTTCTATTCCAAGTAGAGCTATTTTGAGAAACAAAGCCAAATCCTTGCTCTTGACACCATTTACCAAGCCATATGTTGAACTCCTTTATGCGCCTCTGCCTATCATTCTGAACATTATGTACAGGCAGAACTTCAGAAAATGAAATGGTGGATGCAAAATCCTGTACGTCATTACCAAGTGTGATAAAAGATTTTTTCACCTCTGACACTTCATTGCAAGCCAGGTCATTTGTCCCTAGATGGACAAGAACATCCACGTCTCCTTCCTGCTTTGCTTGCTTAACAATATTAATAATACGTCTTCTATCTCTTCTAGCAGTAGCCCCAGGGAGACATCTCACAAAACCATTTTATTTAAGCTCCACACTTCTTATGATTGAATCACCCAGCAACAGCTGCTTCCTTTGAGGCTCCCCCTAGTGGTGGCTACTAGCAGTCATAGGCTAAACAGACCTCTCCTACTTTGACACAACTACCATTTGTTACAATGTGTCAGTCTTTGGTTGCACTCCCGACACGGTTTATCTTATGTCTTGTACTTACATCCTGCACATGAATCCTGCATAGACTTTTCCCAGATGTTAAAAAGTCTTCTCAAATTTAAGTAAAGATTCAATTCTTGGCTGCTTCCTTCCTCATCTCCATCTATGACTTTGCCGATTCCTTCTGTAAATGCTTGGATTTTCTGATGGGAGGAAACAAAAGATGCATGTTAAAAAATTAGATCAGTAAATCCCAAACTGGGGTCCTAGACAGGGTCTCTTGCCTGTGGGTGTTTGCCATTTGGCAGGTTTTAATCCTGAATTTCCCCCCAAAAAGTTTGAATTCCAACAAAAACTATTTTTTGTGATTGGTTTGGGGAATTTTGGGGCTTGGTTAGGGTACTATTTCTCCTTATGGATGCGATCAAGCATGATATGTCTTAGGAGACTAGAGAGTGATATGTAAAAAATATATTTAGGGTAATTGGAGCAGATTTAATTTTTACCTGGATCAAAACTGTTTTAAAAAAAGTGGGCGAATCAGACCCAAAACTAATTTCAGATAGAAGGATATGAGATAGATAGATAGATAGATAGATAAATAGATAGATATGAGATAGATAGAATACAGGCTAGATGATAATCTAAAACTGCGTTCAACACTTATGCTAGTTGCTTTTGGAAACAGTCAACAATCATGTCAACTTACACATCCCTTCATCAGTTTCAAGACAACTCAGCTGATAGAAATCATGCATATCCTGCAATACTTACAGTTAATAAATAGTGAATCTGTTCTTCCTTTGTGTCAGGGACCCCTCTGCCAATCTGGTTCAGGTGATTTTCTGCTTCCCGTAGTTTGCTTTTTACCTGATAATCTATACCAGGTAACGTTCTCTATTGTGGAGAACAAAAAATATAAGTGAGAAGATGAGTCTGTGTCCTAGGAGTCTTTCTTATTAGCCTCAGACCAGACCTGGCAGTAAGGCAACTGGCTGCAGCAGTAGCCCTCCCTCAAAGTCCCTTAGTCACCATTGTGCTCTGGTATCTTTACAAGACAGAAAATCCTGCACGCTAACAAGCAACAGGGCAAGTTTTTCTAGTTTTTTTAAATTTTTTATTCTAGATTAAGTTTTCCTGTGGAAAGAAAAAACAGATCTTGCCTATCCAGATAATTATTTAGTCCTAATTATTACACACTGTTACTTACAGCAATTTGATTCACAAGTTCTTTGGAGAGTTTTTCAGCCAGGCAGGGGATGGTAGCATTTCCTTTTCTCAAAAAAGCACTAAAAGTTAACAAAATATAAATTTTTAAGAATGTTTATAGTTTTTTTTCCCCATGTCACTATGTATATTTTTAAAAAGTCCCTGCAGGTTTTTCACAGACCAATAAGCCTAATAATAATGAGAATAACTGAGACTTCCTGTTCCAGCAGACATATCATTATCATCACAGGCAGGATTCCAATGACAATTAATATATATATATATATATATATATATATATAAAAAGCACCGGATCGAGCTTTCACAATAGGTGATAGTCACATCTTATATACTCCTCCTCCATACATAACGACCTCTGCATAAACTCACAGTCCATAGCCAATGAGTCCTGATATTCATGAGGCACATTACACAATTAGGTCCACCTATCAATAGATATATTTAGTTACCTGACAGCAACCACGCCGCCCATGGATAGATGTTATATCACATAGCGACGTGGCTGGGTATCTTTACATCTCTTTAGAAAAAGAAGATAAACAAATAAACAATAAAAGGGGATCACTGTGCGCGCAAGTAAATCATAGCCCGCAACTAGAGATGAAGGCATGGATGAAGCTACGACATATACAGTTGGATGCACCAATATTACGGCATGAACAGAGTTAAATATATCAGGGTCATAGGCAAATGTCGAGTCACAGAAAATAATGCACTATAATAATAGATGCAAGCATAACATATGGACTAAGCCCTCACTCTATTGATAGAATCTGAGACACTTGGTCAATACATTTTGATCAAAACACATCTAAGACCACCTACCAAGCGCCAAGCAACAAGAACTATATACACCAAAAGTCACTCAGATAAGGAGGTCTCTTATGAAATGGGTATGTACCCGTCAATCACCTAATTACATGGCCCCAGATCCACTATTATATAAAACAAGTATATGATATAAATTAATTTAATCCATTAGGTTTGATGGTCTGAAGCCTAAACGTCCATTCTGCCTCTTTGCACAGCAGGAGGTTATCAATGTCCCCCCCTCTTGGGGACGGCTTCACGTGCTCCATCCCCTGAAAGCTGATGCAATTATGCATTCCTGCATGATATTTTAGCACGTGTTGTGCTATCGGGGGATCATCCTGCTTACTGATGTTAGATAGGTGCTCCCCTATCCGTCTCCTAAACTCCCTCTTGGTTTTGCCTACATATTGCTTTTGACAGATACATGTGGCTACATACACAATGCCTAAAGCTTTGCAATTAATAAAGGATATAATACTGTAGCTGCGTCCTGTCATAGAGCTGGTTACTTTATTGCTAGTGTTACCACACTTGAACGTGTCACACGTTTTTTTAGGGAGCTAGTGTTCCTTGGCGGGGGTCTTGAACACACTATGGACAAGTCTGTCCCTCAAATTGCCACCTCTCCAGTAGGTGATCGAAGGATAATCACCCACCAGGTCTCCTACATCCGGGTCTGATTTCAGGATTCCCCAGGAATCCTGAAGAATCTCAGGTACCTCTTTGTGTGCCAGGTCAAATGTCCCAATGATCCATATTTTCTCATCCCCAATCTCTTGTTTCTTGGGATGTAGCAAACTATCTCTATTGCAGCCTGCCACGCGTTGGTATGCTTTCTTAAGGGAAGACAAAAGATAGCCTCTTATCATGAACCTACTTTGAAGGTCATTTGTCACCACCTTAAAGTCTGCCCATTCTGAACAATTCTGTCGGTCCTTGGGGATGCCCCGTTTAAGTGGGGTAGGGTGTCCACTGTCCCATTGCAATAGGGAGTTGGTGGCTGTGGATTTGCGGAACATCTTGGTGACTATTTTTATCGACTGTGAATACTGATGAAGAGGTCCAGAAATGTGAGATGGGTATCACTGATTTCATATGTGAAATCATTCACATTCAACAAGGAGACAAACCCCTTGAATTCGATGCTCGTGCCTCTCCAGAGGATGAATACATGTTCAATGAACCTCATCCATAACAAAATGGATGAGGTCCACCGGTCCAAGACTTCCTCAAACACAATTTCCTTCTCCCACCAGCCCAGGTACAGGTTGGAATAAGTCGAGGCACATGGCCTCCCCATCGCCACCCCCCTGAGCTGGTGGTAGATGTCATGATCAAAGGAGAATATATTGTGCCTCAGGATAAATTGTAGTAGCTCCGCCACAAACTCATTATGCATCGAAAGATGTGTTCCTCTTTCCGCCAAGAGCACTCTCCACACCTCACATCCTTTCTCATGCGGGATCGATCTGTAGAGAGCCTCAACTTCTAGGATCGCTAAGTGCGTGTCCTCTTCACTGTATACATTATCGAGTCGCCTTAACACGTCCTTTGAGTCTCTTACATAGGACGGCAAACTAACCACAAATGGTCCTAAAATCCTGTCCATGTAAATGCTGATCATTTCTGTCAGGCGGCCAATCCCCGATACAATTGGTCTCCCTTTCAAAGAGGAAACCCCCTTGTGGATCTTTGGTAGACTGTAAAAGGATGGTAGCACCGGATATTGTAGTCGGCATAAATGCATATTCTGCCTTATTGATCAAGCGCTGCTGCCTAGCCTCATCCAAAATCTGTGCCAACCCCTTTTTGAAGACATCAGTGGGATGGTTATCTACTCTTCTATAGCATGTTTTGTCCTTTATCGAAGGGTTTGATAACAATAGTCTGATCACTTTGTAGGGCATTCAGAGCCTCAAACTCATTCTGGGTCAGATTTGATATCTTCGAGCCACTCAGATCCAAAGATCTGAGCATTTCAGTAATCACTATCCAAAAAGCATGAGGTGAGTAGTCACGAATAGGAGGGTTCTTTTCTTCAGGGTAATCGTAAATCTGTGAAGGGTCCAGCTCCTATGTCCCATTCCCCCTCTTCCATCAGACCGGCTAACAGTTTAAGCATCTGGCAGTTCTTCCTGCTGAATACCCAGCTTTAAACCCTGGTCCTTATTGTGTGTCAAAAATAATTTACTCCATTTCAGCCTCCTGATGAATAGATTTATGTCTTTTACCCAACCAAACAGGTTATATTTACAATCTGGGACATAGGATAAACCCTTTCTCAACAACCCCATTTCCATGTTTCCGTCAGAGACCGTTTCGACAGACCGTTGATACTCATCTGTAGTAACCGAATGTTTTACGTTTCTTTCCTGTTCCTATTCAGACAGTGGCTGAACTGACCCTAAATAACCTCCTCTATGCCCCCTTTCTGATCTACCACTGTCCTGCTTGCGGCCTCTACCCCTATTTCTCCCTCTTGCACTATCACTAGTGCTTATGTTGGTATCGGGGTCAGTTTCGGATTTGGAAGAGGACTGATCTGTTTCACTTTCAGGATTAGTTTTTGCTCTTGTTTTAATAAAATCAAAGATCTTGCCCTCTCTGAAATCCTTAGTATCTCTGATGAATTGATAGTGCTTCCTTTCCTTCAGAAAGCTGGTGAACCTTTCCGTGATTTGTTTAACTTGTCTTGAAGAAGTGGCACCTTCATTCGTGAATACGCTCCTATCTTGGGAGCAGTATTCATGTGCATTGTTGCCCCACCTATCTAATAGGCGACCTTTATTTGAGGTGGTACATATAGTTGTGTGTCCTCCTCCTCCCACCGGTTGCTGTTGCACATGGAGGTAATTAGGAGCAACACACTATATGTGCGGGGTCTGCGCTCCTGAACATAGATGCATAACGGCATAGGCAGGTTTAGCGTAGGACCCCCTGACCACTGAGGAAGGGGACAGCGTCTCCCCGAAACGTGTTTGGTGAGCATCTGGGCAATACCCCAGACTAAAGACCCCGAATCCTATTTTGGAGAAAAAGTGCACTTTTACAAAGAGAAAGATTTCCTGGATACGCATCGGAAAAGAGTGGCTACGTCATCCCGCTAGCACTCAGAAACAAGCGACTGCATACCTCACGTAGGAACATCACGTGAGAAGCAGCAGTGAAAAGACACGAGGGACGCGAACACCGCAGCCGGGAGGCCGGCATATCGAGCGACCTAAAAAGACCACCTACCAGTCCCATTGAGCAGAGCGCAGGCGGAGGTAAGCCCACACCTGTGGGGAAACTTATAATCCTCTCACTGAAGTGACACTTACCATAGTGATCACCGCCGTTACCATATAAGGAAAAGAACAGAGCCGCACTATATAGCGGATTAATCAATAGCCTTCTACGTAAAGAAAACATTTCTGCCGGTAACCACAAACAGCGGACAATTTGTTTGAACAGTGTCAGCTGTGGAAATTGCTACACTGTTTTCCTGAAAAGTTGCTGTGCAGGAACTATTGATTCATCTTAAACACTGACTATTAAACGTTGTCTTGTAACATCAAGGATAAAGACACACTATCATATTGAAAAGTTGCTATACCTTTCAAACACCAATATATTGAAAGCTCCGAACTTTGTGCATCTGAGATTTCCTAATATGTGGGATTTTTGAAGCTGGAATAATACATGGAAATGAAACTGTTGTTTTAGAGAATACCATATGGGTTTGCAGTAACCGGTGGCACCATTGGTTATTGGTTATAACAACTAGAACCATTGGATTCTGTGAGCGGCTGGTGCCTGCGGTTCCTGCAATATAATTTTTATAATTTTCATTTTCTTGTGATTTAATAAGTTTTTAGATTTGAATAGTGTATTCATCGCATTTTATTGACATTTTATTTGTGACAGGTAAAGAAAATTATAATTCACATTTTTATTTAATTTTACTCAATAAACCATGTTATTCCTTATATGAGTGCCAGTCCAACCTATTTTTTCTATTTACATTTTGCTTTGAGGGGTGTCTCAATTTTTGGACTAGAGCACCTGCCCTGAGGGGACAGAGGTGAGCGGACCCTATTTTTGATTTATTAGCGTAGGACCCGCCTGAACTGAGACCACCTTGTTGCTTGGTAGGTGGGCTTAGATGTGTTTTGATCAAAATGTATTGACCAAGTGTCTCAGATTCTATCAATAGAGTGAGGGCTTAGTCCATATGTTATGCTTGCATCTATTATTATAGTGCATTATTTTCTGTGACTGGACATTTGCCTAGGACCCTGATATATTAACTCTGTTCATGCTGTAACATTGGTGTATCCAACTGTATATGTCGTAGCTTCATCCATGCTTTCATCTCTAGTTGCGGGCTATGATTTACTTGCGCGCACAGTGATCCCCTTTTATTGTTTATTTGTTTATCTCGTTTTTGTAAAGGGATGTAAAGATACCCAGCCATGTCGCTATGTGATATAACATCTATCCATGGGCGGCGTGGTTGCTGTCAGGTAACTAAATATATCTATTGATAGGTGGACCTAATTGTGTAATGTGCCTCATGAATATCAGGACTCATTGGCTATGGACTGTGAGTTTATGCAGAGGTCGTTATGTAGGGAGGAGGAGTATATAAGATATATATATTGATAGGTGGACGTAGTTGTGTAATGTACTATGTCTCCCAGGAGGACATATAGTAGCCGCCTTGAGATCACCAGATAATAAGGTATCCTTTCTTACCCTCTGGGATTTTGCGATGAATGAACACAACGGGGGGAGGAGTACTTTGATATGCCTCCCTGTCCATTGGATGATCCGCTGTGAGGCTCCACCCAGAGGGAGTGGTTATCTGTACATAAGGAGAGGTATGCGGCGGCCGTACTACGGCCCTCACAGTGCCGGTGGCTACGTGTAGCTGCACGCACCAAATCAGAGGCGTGCAGCACCTAATCAATTTGCTACTTTGTTTTGCTTCTGCTCTTGCTCCTGATGAAATACTGGCTGTGTCCAGCAGGGAAACGCGTCGAGCAGAGTGCTAGATAGGAAACGAGTCTTCAATGTAGCCTGTAATATGTGCTGAGGGGAATGCAGTAGGGACTCATTACGGGGCAGCACTAGGTTATAGGTAGCAAGCTAATATTGCCGCTGATTCAAGTGAGCAAAGGTATAGGCTCAGGTGATCACAGCTTAAGGCCTCTTTCCCACGAACGTGTGCGCCCCATTGCCGTATTGTGGACCGCATTTGCGCATCCGCAATACACGGGCGCCGTTCCGTGGGCATTCCGCATCACGGATGCGGACCCATTCACTTCAATGGGTCTGCAAATCCTGAGTTGCGGAATGGAAGCACAGAGCGGAACCCTATGGAAGCACTACGGAGTGCTTCCGTAGGGGTTTCGTCCCGTACTTCCGTTCCGCAAGAAGATAGAACATGTCCTATCTTTTTGCGGAATGTCCGGATCGCGTGAATGGGTCCGCTATCCGCTGCGGCTGCCCCACGGACTGTGCTCGTGCATTGCAGCCCGTATTTTGCGGGCCGCAGCACAACCACTGGGCGCGCACGCCCGTGGTAAAGAGGCCTAACTAGTATTGGCAGTTCAGCTACACTGGGTCCTGGTGCGCCAGTGTATCTCTACCCCCAGAGAGGTGGGGACCACAAGAACCACCCTACTAAACAACACTCCATGCTGTTTTGGTGGGATTGAGGATCAGTGGACATTGTGGAGGCCCCCCAACCCCCACGCCCATAGTAATATAATTATAAGAGGCAGATATCCATTTCATATTGATGTTTTAAATTGAGGACCCTAATAAAGTTTTTTCTATTTTAGCTCTATCAATCAATAAAGTTGATAGTTCTATAGTCGCAAACTTCTACACAATTTACTAAATTAACTGCCCTAAATAATGGCAATAAAAACTGTCGATAGATTCCCTTTAAAGTGTTTTCTTTATTAGGCACATATTTACAATAAACAGGCTTTTTTGTCTATACTCTTTCCACAAAAAAAAAACTAGAAATATTGCAGTTTCACAGTGGTTATTAGATCGATCACAGTAAACTGATATTTCTTGTAATCTGCGGCTCACTTTTCAGTTTTACTGTATAGACTGGGAAAGGGTCAGCAGGCTGATCTCATCTTAATCTTATTACGCACATATTTAAAATAAACTGTTCTTTTGGTCTATAGTCTATTCACAAAAAATATAGAAATATTGCAGTTTCACATTGATCTAATAACAATCGCCAAAACTGATATTTCATGTAATCTATGGCTCACTTTTCAGTTTTACTGTATAGATTGAGAAACAGTGAGCAGAGTCATCTCATCTTATTAGGCACATATTTAATATAAAAGAACATATTTAAAATAAAAAGTGCTTTTTTTGTATAGTTTTTCCACATAAAAAATCCAGAAACATTGTAGTTTTACTGTGATTATTAGATCAATCACAATAAGCTGATATATCATGCTATCTATGGCTCACTTGTCAGTGAAGACTATAAATAAATGGACAGTAACATTTTGAGGAGGAGTCATTTTTCTGGGGCATAGGATCTCAAAACCACAGCAAAACACATTTGACTGTATTAATTCAGAACATATCTGGTTGTATTATATAAAAAATGAAGAAACCATTAAACCACTAAAAGTCAATGGGCGCCGGAGCAGTTTTTTGTGGTTTTTGGTGCCGCATCCGGCATGTTCAGTTTCCTATGCCACACACAAAAACGCTGCTTGCAGTGATTTTGTGTCCAGCATGGGAACACAACAAACCAGAACCGAATGCATTCTGGTGCACTCCATTCCGATTTGTTCAGTTTTGTCCCCATTGACAATGAATGTGGACAAAACTGAAGCATTGTGCTGCGGTTTTTGAGATCCTGTGCTGGATCTCGAAACCAGACAGCGTAACGCGGATATGAAAGTAGCCTTAATAAGCCATAGAGGAAAGCAGATACAAACAGTGTCACTTTCTATGAAAGACCTAGGCATGATCACAACTAATCACTGGAGGTCCCAGCAGCAGGACATATTGTGAACATGTTATCATCATGGTTTCATTTTAACAAAAACAGGAGAACCGATTTTATGCTCGAGGAACATGATTCCATGAGGAACGTCCTGAAATAATCTGAGCCTGTAGAATAGAGAAAACGCTACTTTACCTGTAGTGTTCATGCTGTTCAAAGAAGACCTTCTCATTAAATAAGGCATTTTTCAGATTGACATTATTCTGAATCTCCATCTGGCTGCGGCATTTCACAAGCACATAACCTTTTATGAGGCTGTACACACAGTTTTGTGCGACTTTTACAACATCACCTTCTGCTCCTTTGTCAACCAAGTCTGGTTTTGTTAGGACTCCTGCATGAAAATTAGGATTTTTTGGGGGAGACAAAGCAAAAAGTTCATTAGGACAGATGAGCTAATTTCTCAAAATTAATTTTGGGTTCGATTCTGACTAATCGGTTAAAAATTGTTTTTATTCAGGTCTGAATAAATTTTACCGAAACAAAAGGTGTCATAAAACTCTTTTTTTTCTTGTCTGTTGTTTAGTTTTTTTTTTAGTTTTTTTTTCTCTTCCACTTCCCTCCCTTAAAAATACATTGCTCTGTCGCATTTATGTTTTTTAAAATTAAAAAAACATTCTAAAAATTGCCCCATATTGGGAGTAGATGCCTGTAATTTTTTGGAATGCACTTGTCATTGTTTAAACACAATCGTTTAAATGGTTGAAAAATTGCAACAGGTTTTTAGGAAGCATAAAAAGGAGCCATTAGTCCTCCCCTGGCTGCGACCTCACAATAACTACAATTGACACAACTAAAATATGCTTAATTGTGCACTGATTATATAGTAGAAAACTTGCAAAAGTTTTTAAGAAATAAAATGGTGCAATTGTGTATCATATGCATCAAAATATTTGTTGCTGGTGGTGATGGAAATATGCCTATGAAACACTTATGAAATATAGAAGCTTTGTAACAGGTTTTTGGACAAAAAAAAGGCTGTCTCTTGTACAGAAAAAAGAGTGCTTTCTCTTTAAAGGCTCATATGTCTTGTCTTGTGCAGTCCTGACTGTAAGATACACGGTACCGCAGCAAGGAACCTGACAGCCCAATACAATGGGTTCCATCAGACACCACTGATGATGGATATGTCTTTTGTGTGTGTGTATGTTTTTGCTCCTCTGATGAAACTGAAAATGTAAAAATCTACAGATATCTGAACAGAGCTTAAAGGGAACCTGTCACCAGTTTTATAGTGTCCTAACTAAGGGCAACATAAATAAGTGACTGATTCTCTTAGCAAAATGCTGGGTCACTTTCTTTCTCTTACCCAGTCAATCTGCCAACATCTTGTATTGAAAAGCTCCAGCTGATAATGATGAGTCATGAATATTTATGAGCTCCTGACTCTCCCCACCTACCTGCTGCTGATTGACAGTCATTTTCCATATGAATCAGCAGCAGGTGGGCAGGGGAGTGGCTATAGCTCTGAATAAAAAAAAAACGCTGGACTCACTGACATCACACTGGACTCAAATCAGCTCATTAGCATGCGGCATGAGGCATCTTTGTGTGTATATTATGAGGTAACCATCTGTCACACCAGTAAGTGAATACATCTAAGGCACTTTTTAGTAGTTAATGATTGTATATAATTAGTTAGATTATAATCAAATATCCACATGACAGGTTCCCTATAAGGAATGCTGGATTGTTGGATATGGGGAGTAAATGGTGATCATTGTGTACCTATTGTCCTCTCTCCACTGGGATCCACCTCTCGTGACATTTCCAAAACTTCTGTAGTTACTATGTCCACATTACAAGGAACCACAGCCAGATTAATGGTCTCCTGCCTGGATATGTATTTTTTTATCATTTGCCTTATCTAGAAAGATGTGGAAAAAAATTATTAATATGGTACAATACAATATTGAAAAAAGTTATATTATTTGTGTGTATGATAGTGAGAAACCTGCCTAATTATCTCACCTGGTCTCCAATGTCTCTGGGTTGATTAGGCAGATTAATTCGAGTTATCCCGGGAAGATCAATAAGAGTCAAATCTGGAACATTTGGGGCAATGATTTCCAGTGTTATGAGCTCATCTTTGATTCCTTCTCCAGGACCGGCGATGCAGTCTTGTGCTAGAATGTAAATGGTACAAACTTTAAAGGGGTGTTCCAGGCTGTTAATATTCATGACCTATCCGCGGGATAGGTCATCAATATCAGATCGGCAGGGATCCGACACCCGGCTCCCCCGCCGATCAGCTGTATGAGGAGAAGGCATGCGCCATGCACGTGTGCCGTCTCCTGGCTCTCTTCCTGCTTGCCATAGATATAGCAGCAGTGATCAGGAAGAGAGACAGGAGGCAGCACATGCGCACTCTGTGTGCCTTCTCTTCATACAGCTGATCTGCGGGGGTGCCGGGTGTCGGACTCCCACGGATCTGATATTGATGACCTATCCTGAGCATAGGTCACCAATATTAACCCCTTCTCGACATGTGACGTAATAGCATTGGAGTCTATGAGAATAGCAATCTAATTATTGCTAGTTATAGTTCCCTATGGGAACTATTAAAAAGTGTAAAAAAAATAAAATTGTTTTTAAAAATAAAATAAAAAACTATAAAAATTAAAATCACCCCCCCTCCCCAAAAATTTGAACAAAAAAATTAAAATTTTTATTTTTTTAAAGCACACATCATGGGTATCGCTATGTGCAAAAACACCCATACATTCAAAATATAAAAGTATTTATCTCATATATGGAAAAAGGTGAAATGAAAAAAGTGTCAAAATGGACGATTCACAATTTTTTGGTCCCTTCTCCTCCCCAAAAAAATTTAACAAAAAGTGATCAAAAAGTTGTACACACTCCAGAATGGTATCAATGAAAAGTACCATTCACACAGCAAAACATGAACCCTCAACCAGCTCCGCACACACAACTACAAAAAAAGTTAAAGGGTCAGAAAATGACAATAACAAAAAAAGAGTTTTTAATTTTTTTTTCTTTTGTTTTCAATACTTTTGCGTTGATAAATACAACAGTATTAAGGGAGTGATTATAGGCTAACCAGAAAAAAAAAAAAATTTTTCAGTATACATATGTGGTATCGCTGGATTCGTACTGACCTGGAAAACGAAGAGCACAACTCAGTTTTACTGCATAGTGAACGCCGTAAAAATAAACACAAAAAACGTAAAACTATGGTAGAATTGTGTGCTTTTTTCCCATTTCCACACCACTACATCCTATGCAATATTAAATGGTGGCATTAGAAAGTGAATGTGTCCCACAAAAAATAATCCCTTATATGGGTTGTTTTTTTTTGTGTTAAGATTTACTTATAGTCTTCCTGGAAACCAAGAGTAGTTTCACCTGGCATGCAATGTATATATTTTGGTCTCCCCAATAATACAGAGCACCTCCAAAGAGTACCCCACAAGGTCAGTCAATCCACATACTAGGGGATCTCCATAATGAGAAAGAGTACCCCTTAGACAACGCATATACAGTCCTGATCAAAAGTTTAAGACCACTTGAAAAATGGCAAAAAAATCATATTTAGCATGGCTGGATCTTAACAAGGTTCCAAGTAGAGCTTCAACATGCAACAAGAAGAAATGGGAGTGAGACAAAACATTTTTCGAGCATTCAATTTAATGAAAACAACGAATAAACTGAAACAGGCTGTTTTTCAGCTGATCAAAAAAAACTAACCCCTCCACCCAAAAAAAACATAAATCCAACTTCCAAACATGAACTCAGTAATAAATAGCTCCGCCGTTATTGTTTATCACTTCTAAAATTTGTTTCGCATGCTTGATGCAAGCGTTTCCATGAGGTGAGTGGGAACATTTCTCCAAGTGGTGAAGACGGCCGCACGAAGGCCATCTACTGTCTGGAACTGTTGTCCATTTTTGTAAACTTCCCTTGCCATCCATCCCAAAGGTTCTCAATTGGATTTAGATCAGGGGAACACGCAGGATGGGCCAAAAGAGTGATGTTATTCTCCTGGAAGAAGTCCCTTGTCCTGCGGGCATTGTGTACTGTAGCGTTGTCCTGTTGAAAAACCCAGTCGTTTCCACTCAGACAAGGGCCCTCAGTCATGAGGAATGCTCTCTGCAACATCTGGACATAGCCAGCGGCCGTTTGACGCCCCTGCACTTCCTGAAGCTCCATTGTTCCACTGAAGGAAAAAGCACCCCAGACCATTATGGCGATCCCTCTATTGTGGCGCGTAGAAAACATCTCAGGTGGGATCTGCTTGTCATGCCAGTAACGTTGGAAACCATCAGGACCATCAAGGTAAAAAAATTTCTAATTAGAGAATAAAACTTTCTTCCACCTTTGAATGTTCCATGTTTGGTGCTCTCTTGCAAAGTCCAAACGAGCAGTTCTGTGGCGTTCAAGGAGATGAGGTCTTTGAAAAAGTATTTTGTTTTTGAAGCCCTACAGTCTCAGAAGCCGTCTGATGGTTATGGGGCTGCAGTCAGCACCAGTAAGGGCCTTAATTTGGGTCGAGGATCGCCCCGTGTCTTGACGGACAGCCAATTGGATCCTCCGTTTCAGTTCTGATGAAATTTTTTTGGGGTCTTCCACTTGACTTTTTTGTTCCATAACCCTCAGGATCCTTTAATAAATTCCAAATGACTGTCTTACTGCGTCCCACCTCAGGAGCGATGGCGCACTGTGAAAAACCCTGCTTATGCAGTTCAACAACCTGACCACGTTCAAAAAGGGAGAGTTTTTTAGCCTTTGCCATCACAACGTGTGACTACCTGACAGAAAATGACAATGGATCCACATCTTTGCAGAGATTTGGCCTTTTAAAGGCATGTGGTCCTAAAATTTTGATCAGCTGAAAAACAGCCTGTTTCAGTTTAATCGTTATTTTCAATTAATTGAACGCTCAAAAAATGCTTTGTCTCACTCTCATTTCTTCTTGTTGCATGTTGAAGCTCTACTTGGAACCTTGTGAAGATCCAACAATGTAAAATATGATTTTGTGCCATTTTTCAAGTGGTCTTAAACTTTTGATCAGGACTGTATATTTCCTCTCTCCTTATTTCTATTAAATTGTTTTAAAAATTTGGCGAAACTGAGACTAAACAAATTTTGAAAGGTTCGCTTATCTCTAAAATACGTTTTATACAATGCTCAAATAATACCACCACAAAGTGTCCACATATATTACCGCCTTATTTTGCTATATAATATCACCATATATTTCATATTAGTGCATGCCAGTGCTCACATAAGTAGTGCATACAGTGTGATATCATGTCTAAATAAATGTTTTTATACACTGCCCAGATAGCAACATACAGTGCCTGGAGAATTGTCTTCCAGTGCTCAGATAATGTCATATAATGCCCAAAAGAATAATCATCATACCGCCCAGATAAATAGTGCATACTGAATGTGAATATGCATTATCATACAGTGTTCAGAAATACTGCTTATATTGTGGTGCAATGCTAAGACAGCACATAGACAGATAAATGATTCATACAGCACACACATAAACAGTGCACAGATTAAAATTAGATATATTACAATTTTTCTTTACCTCTTCTCACTTCTTTCTCCACTTCGGATGGATTGCTTAGTGATATTGTTTTATTTTTATAGGATATTGTCCCACTCCATTCTGTAGACACTGGAGACTTTTTTAATTTGAGCTCAAGAGGGCAACGTGTAACGATACCTGATTAAAAAAAAAAAAAGTATAATCAAAAAGTATAACATATAAGACGAATTTGGAGGCTAAATACCTGGTCCGCACTGAGTCCTGTTCATATAATAACAGGATTGTCACAAAGTGTCAGCACTAATGTCTCTGCTGCTCTGGACTCTAAACTGAAAGACCTCACCTACCTTGATGAGTTCTGTGAAGTTCATCAGCTGTATGCCTCATTCACACGTCAGTGTTTCGGTCAGTGGTATAGTGGTATTCACTAGTGATTTTGAGCCAAAACCAGGTGCTGCTCTAAACACAGAACAGATGCAGATCTTTCCATTACACCTTATATCTGTAGAGGCTCCAATCCTGGTTTTGACTGACAATCAGGGATGAAAATCACTGACCAAAACACTGACATGGCAATTAAAAATCTTGAAAGTGGTGGGGAGTTGAAGCTCAAGGTACATTTGAAAGTTGCATAGACTGGTTATGCTTTACTTTTCCATATAAAGGTGTAGTAGTGTAAGGGTCAGCCCCTAGAATACTGTTTTTCACAGATATCTGCGATATTGTGCTAAATACACTGTAGATGCCACTGTGGCTCTGAGTAAGAGGAAGCTGAACTGTTTCTGAGATGCACAAGAGGTAGGAGACTAGGAGGAGCCAGAAGTTCCCGGGGTTGGAGTCCTGGCTGTAAGTGTGTGTGTGTGCCCTGGGAGTTGTGATGATGGCTGCCATGTTAGGAGCCAAGTAACTGATGGAGTCCTGAGAAGCTGGCTGTGTTGGAGACAGGACAAGATAGACTCTGAACTAAAGTGCTGCAGCTGTGACCCAGAGAAAGAGACTGCACAGTGTGTTACAGAGGAGTGGGACCGTGTGTCAGAGACCAGTACAAGCTGGATACTTCCTGCCAGAGCTGAAGAAGAACTGCATCTGCTGTAACCAGAGAGAGAAAGACAGACAAGCAAGCGACCGGACCTGGAGCCAGACTGCTTCTTATTGGATCAAGGTGAATCTGCAGAACTGTGAGTGGCACCGGTGCCAAGCTGTGATAGGTTATAGAGTCAGGGACTTAGTCAGTGTGCTGTAGAAGCGTTCCCTGAGTAGCAGGGCTAGATAGGAGTATATTAGCTGAGTGTAGCCTGGACTCTGATGTGTTTGCTGTGGAACGCATTTATTCTAGCTCTAGTTCAAGTATTCTGTGTAAACCTGTTTATGCTGTTAATCCGATTTTCCGGCAGTTACATCTTGTCCATTAATAAAGCCGGTTTATCTTCAGTCTCCTTGTCTACTGTATTGTACTTGAATCCTGCTTTGCGGTCTCTCCCTCCTCTGACCGCTACAGTAGCAGTGTTCCTCAACTCCAGTCCTCATGGCCCACCTGCCAATAATGATTTGAGAATATCCCACGGAATGAATACCTGTGGTAAGACCAGTGCCGTTGTCAGCACCCGGCACACCCGCTCACCACTGTGCCCGCTCACTCCTGCAGCTTTGTCCTGGTCTTCATTAAACTGCCTGTTCTGAATTCTAGGGCAGCTTATCCCAGCAATGCAGACAATTTTCACCATGTGCACTGCTGGGGTTGGCGGCCCCAGGACTCAGAACAGGGTAGATGGAGTTTCCTACCAGGCTAAAGGACCTTCCTGATGTAATCCACACATGTGACCATTGGGGGAGGAGCCATAGGAGCAGAGAGCTGTGGTGAGGCCTAGCTGTGTGTGTCTGTCCCTGTGTGTGTGTGTGTGTGTGTGTGTCTGAGGCATGACTCCATACTACAGTCTAGCCAGTGCCTAATCAGTTACAGTTTTGACCACCTTCTGGTAGATGTTAATAATTCCTTTTTTTTTTTTTTCATAATTCCTTTTTAAACCCCAGTCCATGTCCCCTCAGTACTGGGAATCAGTGGGAGTCATATTAGAAGGTAACAAAAGGTTGGAGCATATCTAAAGGTGGAATTCCCTTTTAATGTCCTCTAAAGGTGGCCACACACATTAGATCTCACCATCGCATAAGTGTGTGTCCATATGTGAGTGTGTGTGTCCGTGTGTATTTGACCATCCCAGTGTGTGTATCCTTGTGTGTGTGTCCCCATGTGTGTGTCTCTCCCTGTGTGTATGTGTGTCACCATCACCATGCCCACAGTGTTACTATGCCTGGACGCAGATGTGCGGGACAAGAAGAAGATGGAAGAAGAGGCAGCGCTGCCAGAATGGAGTCCGTGGGAGAGGCACAGGGAGGCACACTAAGGACGTAGGTAACACTACCACATTATCAGGACTAGTACTGTAGTTAGATAGCCATCATTGTGTTTTCTGTGTTGTTACATAGGACTGCAGGTGATCTCTACTATTTTATCTGTACTCAGAGAGTTATCACTGTGTAAGAGGGCCCACTGAGACTTTATCGCCCAAGAGCCCACATGAACCTGGAGCCGGCCCTGGGTAAGACCTATCACCTGCTCAATACTAAGGAAATCCTGAAAACATGACCGTCAGGTTGTCCCTGAGGACTGAAGATGAGGACTACTGCCATAGAGTACTGTGTAGCCATGGAGGCAGGGGATTTCTACATAAAGATGCGTCATAGGACATTGTTCAATGGAGAATGCTTGCCTTTTTTTCTGTTGGAATGATAGAATTCAACAAAATAAAAAAAACTTCATATACTTCTGTGTGAAATCGGAGGCATATGGCGGTGCAGTCAAAGAAGCATCACTAGAATAAACTAATATTTATTAAAATGTACTGTGTATTATTTTAGCTTGTTCCAGTGACCCTGCCTTTTAATTCAATGTCGGCAGGGCCTGTTGGAGTCTTAAATTTGTGTTCCTCAATGATGGTCTAGTTGGACATTTGTGGACATTTTCCCCTGTTTCCCCTATGCAAAGTCATCAACTCCTTCTTTAATTAAACTTTAAAGAATTAACTTGCATTGACCTATACTGCTTAATACTGTGTTGCTGCATTTTATATATATGTTGTCATAACCTGTTCATTTGCACAGTGGAAAGGGTTAATGAACACAGAGACTTGTGGGACTTTCTAGCAAATATTGAGAAGCTGGTCATTTTCCATAGCTACCATAGGGTTTACAGAAGAGCATGTTTTGGAGGGGAAAAGACAGACTTGTTTACCACCAAAACCAGACAGACTGACCTTTTGGATGTCTGGTTTAGCTCTATTATTATGTCTGAAAAACATTTTTTTTCTAAAAAAACTGCTGTATCATTACCATTGAGTATCATTGAAGCTCTAATGTGAGTCCATGAGAGACGGGAGTTGTAACATTATAACTGTTTGTGATGAGTTTCTCCACTCCACCTCTCCCACTGGAAGGTTTTAGTTTTGCCAGAAACTGTATATAAGGAGAGCAGTCAGATACCCCAGTGTTCTGCAGTTAGGGACCAGTGCTTGGAGGGGAAACTCTGCAAAACTATTGAGTGACCAGAAGAAGACACTGAGATGGGGATACTCTGCCACAGACCCAGGATCACAGCCTTTGGCGAGAGAGAGGGATAGCTAGCTCAGGCCTTACCTTAGCATCCAACCCTTATTTTGCCAAGGAGAAGACTAGAGAAGCCAGGCCTATGCCTCGCATGTATTTTTTTGCACCTGAATTCCTCCAGTAAAGAAGCACACTGGTTTACTGCAGACCCTGCCTCTATGACTGTAATCCCCATTAGGTGCACAACGCCGTACTATCCCTTCTGGAGAGCAAAAGCACGTGGCGATACCTGGATGGTGTCCAGGGGACCCAGCATAGTGTTGCTGGCCACACCTAACCTGGCCACTGCAGGAGAAATCTGCAGGTTGGAGAAGCGGACACAAGAACAAGTAGAATAATAATTGGATGCAGTGGCTATGTGTAGCACTTAAGCATTGGCACATAAGAAAATACAGGAGCTTTTAAAGATTTTGCTTTGGCATCCTGGAGCTTCAAGTTACACCTCTATTATGTCAAGGAGATGGACAGGCCCACGGACTATTCTATTGAGTAACTTATTACCTGTTCCTCTAGGAAGATTGACCCCAGACAAAGCCTCCAGGACAGAACTTTTCCCAGAACTCTGATCCCCAATGACAGCAATCGCTGGTAACTCCAGATCTTTCTCCACCCCAAGTGACCTCAGAGAGTCAATGAGGTCGATACATGGACGGATCTTCTCTTTGTATTGCTTGTCAAAGAGTTTAGGGTCCTGTGGTGTACAATGGAAAAGCACAGTGTAGATATAAGAAGACAGTTACATGTATGTGTATTATATTGAGATTATAAATGTGGAGCTCTGAGCAAATTTTTGGAAATTCGTTTTGGGTCTGATTCATAGAATAAAAAAAAATTAGGTAAGTGCACAAATTGATTTCACAGGAATCAAATACGCACCAATTGGCCAGAAAATTGGTATAAGACACTCTGAGGTCTCCCAGGATTTTTTTTAAATATCTTACATTATCTCTTTTTTGGTTTTATACATTTTTGCCTTTTTTCCCTTCTCTCTTTTAACCTCTTAAATGCAATGACAGCAATAACAAATGATGACATATATACAGTAGCTATGAGTAAACGCATGGTTGACGGTGTTAACATGCAGCATGTTTAAAAACACACTGCGCCATCGCAAGTGTTCTGCTTTTTCATATTAGAAAGCTTCCAAAACTTGTTCGTGATCAGGAATAGATGGTGTTTAAGCACACTCACATACCTCCAAACTTTTGAAAATTGCAAAGAGGGACAATGCCCACACTGGGCCCCCTTCACAGTAGTTATACCCACATTGCAGCCCTCACAGTAATTATTCCCACATTGTAGTGGATAGGTTTAAAAAAGTGAACCTTATGAAAAACGGCGCTGCTGCAGAAGACAGGACTCAAGTAGATAAAATAAAGTGGGTCTTTATTTATATCGGTCTACACGTTTCAGGGGCGGACTGCCCCCTTCATCAGGACAATATGTCATTACATTGTGGGTGTGATCATTATGACTTTTTATTCTGTTTGTTTGGGCGCGATAATTCCGGCCTCTGGGGGCGTGGGGGGGGGGTGTGGGTAGGGGGGGAGGCAGAGACATGAATGCACGTGTTGTTCTTGTTGATATGCCACCCACACGAGGTCTGCTGAGTGCCTACTATGGTGATGTGTTGGAGGACCTTGCTGATGTATTTCTTGTGGGTGGGGTCTTCGTGACGTAATCTGTGGGCGGAGTTGAGCGCTTGCAGTTGTGAAATCCACCGATCGCCTCTGATGTTTTTGGGGCGGTGTATTTTATTCATGTGGCACTGGTTCGGCCACTCAAATATATTCTTTTTTAGGCATGGCGTGTTTTATCTTGTTTATATGGTTGCTATGCCACCAATAGATGTCATAGATGGTCTGCTGGGTGCCTCCTTGATGTGGCGTTTGAGGACCTTCCTGACGTCTCGCTTGTGGGTGCGGTCTTCGTGACGTAATTCAGGGGCGGAGCTATGAACTTCTAGCTGTGAGTCATATGCTTCGGTTGCGATGTTTTGTGGGAGGTGTGTATGATTTGTGTTGCGCTCGTTCAGCCAATGCAGTGTGTTTTTTATATATATGCGGGCATGGCCGTGTAAACACAGGAATATATGAGAATGTAATGGCCTACAATAAGAATTTGTATATATATATATATATATAAAAGTGCGGGGCTTGTAAAATGCAGGGCATGTGGGAGTGAATAAATATAAAGGACAAAACAGATGTGTACGTATATATATGTGTGTATGTGTGAGGTAAGAAACCCACACATACAGGTTCATATAAATGAGGGTGGGCATTGGGTTAAAAATGGTTAAAAATGGAGAATGCCAAATACATTAATAGATAATAGTAATAGTGGACAGCCATCTGGAGGGGATATTACACTTAACAAATAAAAGTGGGAGTGGGAGACAGTGGCTGTGTCACCTCGTACGAGTCTGTGTATATGAAATAATATATTTATTTCTTTATTTATTTATAGGATAATATATTTATCTATTTATTTATATATATATAGCCACTGATAGGTCCACTCATAGGGTCCTGCGACTAAAAAGGGGTGGGTCTAGGTGACCTATTTTTGGTGGTCCAGAAGCACAAGTATTTTTTATTTTTTATATATAAAGGAGAGCGAAACTAGGGTTCACAGGAGAAATTTTTGGGATCTGAGAAGAACAAATTGTAGTGGTAAAAATATTTATTTATATAGTAGCCAATATTATTACGCACGTTGTGCATGTACAGGTCCTTCTAAAAAAATTAGCATATTGTGATAAAGTTCATTATTTTCTGTAATGTACTGATAAACATTAGACTTTCATATATTTTAGATTCATTACACACCAACTGAAGTAGTTCAAGCCTTTTATTGTTTTAATATTGATGATTTTGGCATACAGCTCATGAAAACCCAAATTTCCTATCTAAAAAAATTAGCATATTTGATCAGACCAATAAAAGAAAAGTGTTTTTAATACAAAAAAAGTCAACCTTCAAATAATTATGTTCAGTTATGCACTCAATACTTGGTCGGGAATCCTTTTGCAGAAATGACTGCTTCAATGCGGCGTGGCATGGAGGCAATCAGCCTGTGGCACTGCTGAGGTGTTATGGAGGCCCAGTATGCTTCGATAGCGGCCTTAAGCTCATCCAGAGTGTTGGGTCTTGCGTCTCTCAACTTTCTCTTCCCAATATCCCACAGATTCTCTGTGGGGTTCAGGTCAGGAGAGTTGGCAGGCCAATTGAGCCCAGTAATACCATGGTCAGTAAACCATTTACCAGTGGTTTTGGCGCTGTGAGCAGGTGCCAGGTCGTGCTGAAAAATGACATCTTCATCTCCATAAAGCTTCTCAGCAGATGGAAGCATGAAGTGCTCCAAAATCTCCTGATAGCTAGCTGCATTGACCCTGCCCTTGATAAAACACAGTGGACCAACACCAGCAGCTGACATGGCACCCCAGACCATCACTGACTGTGGGTACTTGACACTGGACTTCAGGCATTTTGGCATTTCCCTCTCCCCAGTCTTCCTCCAGACTCTGGCACCTTGATTTCCGAATGACATGCAACAGTCCAGTGCTGCTTCTCTGTAGCCCAGGTCAGGCGCTTCTGCCGCTGTTTCTGGGGAATGCGGCACCTGTAGCCCATTTCCTGCACACGCCTGTACACGGGGGCTCTGGATGTTTCTACTCCAGACTCAGTCCACTGCTTCCGCAGGTCCCCCAAGGTCTGGAATCGGTCCTTCTCCACAATCTTCCTCAGGGTCCGGTCACCTCTTCTCGTTGTGCAGCGTTTTCTGCCACACTTTCTCCTTCCCACAGACTTCCCACTGAGGGGCCTTGATACAGCACTCTGGGAACAGCCTATTCGTTCAGAAATTTCTTTCTGTGTCTCACCCTCTTGCTTGAGGGTGTCAATGATGGCCTTCTGGACAGCAGTCAGGTCGGCAGTCTTACCCATGATTGCGGTTTGGAGTAATGAACCAGGCTGGGAGTTTTTCAAAGCCTCAGGAATCTTTTGCAGGTGTTTAGAGTTAATAAGTTGATTCAGATGATTAGGTTAATAGCTCGTTTAGAGAACCTTTTCATGATATGCTAATTTTTTTAGATAGGAGATTTGGGTTTTCATGAGCTGTATGCCAAAATCATCAATATTAAAACATTAAAAGGCTTGAACTACTTCAGTTGTGTGTAATGAATCTAAAATATATGAAAGTCTAATGTTTATCAGTACATTACAGAAAATAATGAACTTTGTCACAATATGCAAATTTTTTTAGAAGGACCTGTATGCTCACGAGTATGTCTGTTATTACTGTGAGGTATGGGTGGGGTATTTGGTTTTACAGAATGGTTTCGCTGATCTCATTTAGTCCGAAGGGGGTTAGGGTATCCAGTTGGAATATCCAGAAGACCTCTCTTCTTTGGAGGCTGATAAACCTATTATAGGGATTTTCAGGTATATAATCAATAGGTGTGATTTTTATTGCATGTTTATCTTTTTCTGTTGTGGTCATACAGTGTCTAGAGATGCTATGTTTTATATTCTGTTTCCGTATATTGTATCTGTGTTGGTTTACTCTGCAGTGTAGTGGCTGTGTGGTACGGCCCACATATTGAAGGCCACATTGGCATTCAATCAGATAAATGACATAGCTGCTCTGGCATGTCAGATGGTGTTTGATTTTGAAGGTGGTACCGTTTTTTGTGGATGAGAAAGTTGTGTTTCTATGTGTAATAATATTGCAACAGAGGCATCGTCTTTTGCCACATTTATAACTGCCTTTTTTTTTCTGTATCGTGCCCTTTTTTTCTCCCATGTTTTGTTTTGGTTTGTTTGGGGCCACAGTGCTCTTGATTGTGGGGGCTCTTCTGTATGTGATTATTGGTTTGTTGGCTAGGTATATTTCGAGATAGGGATCTTGTTTTAGGATGTGCCAGTGTTTTGTTAGTATTGTGCGTATGGCATTGTTGGACGTATTGTTTTGTGTGATGAGGTTGAGATGTCTTTCTATTTGGGTCCCTTCATTTTCTGTTTTTTTGCTGCTGGTCAGACATTCTTTTTGGGTATTTTTGATGCTTCTTTTGTGTGCGTTTGTGACAAGTCTTTTTGGGTAACCTTTTTCTATAAAGCGTTTTTGTAAAATTTTTGCTTGTTTTTTGAAGTCTGAATCCTCTGTGCAGATGCGCCTTAACCATTTAGGCTACTTTCACACTTGCGTTCGGCTGTCCGCTCGTGAGCTCCGTTTGAAGGAGCTCACGAGCGGAGCAGAACGCCTCCGTCCAGCCCTGATGCAGTCTGAATGGATGCGGATCCGCTCAGACTGCATCAGTCTGGCGGCGTTCAGCCTCCGCTCCGCTCGCCTCCGCACGGCCAGGCGGACAGCTGAACGCTGCTTGCAGCGTTCGGGTGTCCGCCTGGCCGTGCGGAGGCGAGCGGATCCGTCCAGACTTACAATGTAAGTCAATGGGAACGGATCCGCTTGAAGATGACACCATATGGCTCAATCTTCAAGCGGATCCGTCCCCCATTGACTTTACATTGAAAGTCTGAACGGATCCGCTCAGGCTACTCTCGCACTCGAAATTTTTCTAAATTATTAATGCAGACGGATCCGTACTGAACGGAGCCTCCGTCTGCATTAATATGATCGGATCCGTTCAGAACGCATGTGTGAAAGTAGCCTTATATTGGCTGTATGGCACATTCTGTAGCCATTTTTTATGGTGGAAGCTTTTGTAGTGTATGTAGCTGTTTGTGTCAACTTGTTTGAAGAATGTTTTTGTAGTGAGGATGTTGTTTGTGATAGTGATAGAGATGTCTAGGAAATCAATGTGAGTTCTATCAAAAATTGGGGTGAGGGCAATCCCCCAGTCTGTTTTGTTTAGTCTTTCACAGAATTCTAATGCTGAGGGTTCGTTTCCGTCCCAGATGATGAAGACATCATCTATATAACTTCTATAGTATATGATTTATTTTTGTCCTCAATAATAATGTGGCGGTTATTGGAAGCCGTGGAAAACTTTGACCTATTACTACTACTACTAGAAGATGGCTGGGGATGTTACTACTGCTTCTAACCACATTCTGACTTTTGGATGACAAAATTTTATTATGAGGCATATAAATGAAAAATGATGGGTTTGGGACACAGATTATTTAACGGTAGTAGAAAAATTGCTAGTGTTTTTTTTTTAGTAATATAAAGATAGAGGTGCAATTAGATATCCTCTCCCCCTTCTACAAACACATTGTATACCAGCATTGACAGTTTAGCATGGTAATGCATTTTTTGCAGTAAAATGTCTTTGAACTACACAATCTGATGCAGTAATGCATTCACTAACACATGTACAACAATGCAATGTTTGTGGTAAAATGTCTTTGGACTATGCCTGCACTTACATGGGTATAAGAATGTCATTTTTGAAGTAAAATGCCTTTGAACTGCAAAGTCTGATGCAGTAATGCATTTGCTTACACAGGTATAAGAATACAATTTTTTTTAGTGAAATGTCTTTGAACTACAGTCTAATGCAGTAACACAACAAATTTTTGGCAGTAAAAATAAAATGTGTTCAATAACAAGGGTATAAAAATGGTGTTATTGCAGTATTGTCTTGATTGTAATTACCCTTTATGTTGCAGCAATATGCAATGTGTCTAATATCATAGGTATAAAAATTGTGTTATTTCAGTATTGCTTTTAATGTAACTACCCATTAGCTTGCAATAATATGTAATATATACAGTACAATAAAACGGTGTAATACACTGATTTGCCCAATTTAAAAACATTACTCAGCCTTTGGAGCTGAATCTATTGCTGGCAATAAGCCTATGAACTGTGAAAATTCAGGTTTCCAAAATAAAAAAAGCTGTCTGTCCATATACATAAAAATCTAATAACAAATCTGCCCAATTTTCTCCCAATTCTGGCCCTAGAGTGTCTTTAGTACAGCTAGTTTACTCGTTTGTGTCTGCAATTGCTTTTTATCAAACATTGCCACAACACATCATTTCAGGTCACAAGCAGAATGTGTTTTATGATATTCTCAGCAAAGGACCTTCCTGAAGCATGTCCCCGATTGGCTGATCTAGGCTGACTATCCGACTCTGAGCCAATCAGGGACAGCCATCCCCCCACTTCCTCCCAGTGTCATGTGATCCTCCAACTTCTTCCTCTTTAATGGTTTTCCCTGCCAATATACTCACTAAAAGGGCACTGGGTGCAGTTTGTACACTGGGCATCCAAAACAAATAACCAAAAACTTTCAATTTGTTTGGCAAACAAATTTTTTTGAAATTTGTAATGAACTAGTTATGGTTAGTTTAGAATTGATTTGTTCATCTCTACATAACCCACAGTTCTTATGTTTTAATTAATATACTTGAGTCAGTGGATGGAGTATGTTCATTCTGGTAGGGAGGTAAGGGTGATCATTTGTTTTCTCATGCCACTATACTGATATATAGGGATATATGACATACCGAATTGTCTTCACTTAGAGAGGAGAGGGACAGTGACGATTTTGCCAGCCCTGAAAATATATACAAAAGGTAAGTTGAAGATACAGACACCACCAATATAAGTGAACATAGTAACCAACAGAGCCTACCTTGATCATATACAGGCCTATGATTTGGAGTTGTGTTCATAGATGGTCCAGGAGGAGTGATTTTTGGAGATGGAAGCTGTCCAAACTGATTGAGATTCGAATATACCTGGGGTAGAGATTATGTATGGAAAATTTTTAAAAGTCTTTACACCTTCTGATGTGAGTACTAGTACCACATTTGTATTCCTGCACCTCCTAGGAATTACCCTAGAGTAGTCATGGAGGTGGTGTCAAGTTGTAAAGTGTATAAAGATGAACTCTGAGAGCAGCAAAAAATATGGTACTTACCCCATCTCTTTGGTCTTGTGGGAGTGCAGATGAGCCTGGAAATCCACATACAGAAATATTAACAATTCAAAAACTGAAAATATTAACCCGAAAAGTTTTCAATCTGTGAAATATACCTGGAGGAAATACAGGTGGCGGATTCTGGTTTGGAGTTCTATTCGGCAATACTGCATCTCTTAGCTCCTGTGGGAGTATAGGTGAGCCTAAAAATCCATACAGAAAATATCAACAATACAAAAATTTCAATTTTAACACGAAAATTTTTTAATCTGTGAAAGATACCATACCTTGAGCAAATACAGGTAGTGCATTTAGGTTTGGAGTTCTCCTCAGCGATGCTTTTGGCATTGGAAATCTTTGATTTTGCATGTTGCAAAAGATTTTTCCTGTTTCATAGGTAATAAAAAATGTAAACAAAAAGAACTACAAAAAAGCACAAAATTAGTATAAGCCAACAGTGGTAGACCTAGTTTGCTGATTCCTTGTGATATGTGTACTAGATTTGTGTATGGGCAATCTATGAGAGAGGAGAGACTCTTTCTTTCATTTTAGGTTAGATTCGAACGAATCTGTTGGCAGACTCCATTCGGATGCGAATAAATTTGACCAGAATTAAAAGTGCTCAGATTGCTCTGAAAAGTCTGAGTTGTCCTAAGACTATATCAAACCCCTTTGAAGCACTTTAATGTTAAGACAGCATTAGTAATGTCAAAGAAACAGCAACAAATATTTCTGTGGCTAAACAGATGGTAGCCGGGTGTAAACAGCCTGTTTAACCCATTCCTGACTGCCATACTGTCACAACCAGACAGCTGAGAAGCTCTGACAGAAGCCTTTCAGAACCTCCTCCTTGAGTTTTCTTTGTTGTGCTGTTCAGTTCCTCATCTCGTTGGCGTCTCTCAGCTGTCATGTAGTTGGACTGATTGCTTCCCTTTAAATTCCTCCCCATAATGCATTACTGGGCGGCTTATACTTCTTCCTGGAGTGTGTGTGCATGCTGATCCTATTTCCTAGTCTGCTACTAAGTTAAGTGCTGTACATTTATCTGTTATTTTCTGTTTGCTGGATCCCAGGTGACCCTGACTCCCTCCGTGTCTGGTGTAGGGAGCCGGTGGTCGTGTCCCCTCACTATTGTAGGGTGTTCAGATGTTATATAGTCGAGGTACGTGGATATGCAACCATCCACCTCTGGGATTTTTGCATAGGCTGAGCAGCCAGGGAAAGTGCCAGGTTTTGTGCAGGGGTCTCCCTCTTGGTTCCTTAGCTTTGGATCCAGTGAGTCATATATGCATGTTGCATTGTCTTGTTTCCTGTACACCGTCCGTGACATTATAAGCCGCCAAAACCGTCTCAAGCATGGATCCGGTTTCACTTTTGGCTGAACGCTTCCAGGGTCTTTTATTGGAGGTAGCTGATCTCCGTAAGACTTTTTCTCAGCTTCAAGTGACCGGTTCAGCTTGCGTTCATGGAGTTTGTTCGGAGCCTAAGATTTCGCTCCCGGATACCTTCTCCGGGGGTAGTGAGAATTTTGTGTGTTTTAGAAAGGCTTGCAAACTCCATTTTCGCCTTCTTCCCCATTCTTCTGGTGATGAGGAACGGAGGGTGGGGATCATTATATCGCTGCTCAGGGGTAACGCTCAGTCCTGGGCCTTTTCGCTGCCGGTGGGGGCACGGCCTCTCCGTTCAGTGGATGAATTCTTTTTAGCCCTGGGTCAGATATATGATGATCCGGATCGTATTGCTCTGGCTGAGTCTAGACTACGTCTATTATGCCAGGGTAAACAATCCGCAGAGATATACTGCTCAGAATTTCGGAGATGGGCAGCTGATACTGGTTGGAATGATGCTGCACTCCGAAGTCAATTTTGCCATGGACTTTCAGAGAGATTGAAAGATGCATTTGCCTTTCATGAGAGGCCTATTTCCTTGGACTCTGCTATGTCTCAGGCCGTTCGTATTGACAGGCGTCTTAGAGAGAGAGGAGAGATATCTCCTTCCTGTCATACTCAGTCCCAGGACAGTGCAGCGGTCTCATTCTGTGCGCAGGGGTCTCGGTCGCTGTCAGCCCCTTCTGAGCAGGAGCCCATGCAGCTGGGGTTGATTGCTTCTGACAATAGAAGATTCAGCTCGCATGGGAGGGTTTGTTTTTGTTGTGGAGGTATAAATCATTTGGCAAATGTTTGTCCCTCTAGGAGATTCAGGCAGTTTTCTGGGAGTAATAAAGAAACAAACAGGAAAAAATATTTTAAAAATGTTCCGTCTGTTACTATTGGCAGGGTTGAGGCGGAAATTGAAGGTTTTCCGTTTGCTTGTAGTTCCCGTTTTGTCCTGCCTGTTAGGGTGGCGCTAGAGAGCAAGAGCATTTTTTGGGAGATTTTTGTGGATAGTGGAGCAGCTGTCAATCTCATTGATAATCAATTTGCAATAACTCATGGTTTCCAGGTGCGCACTTTGGGAAAGGATATTCCTGTTTTTGCTATTGATTCCACTCCACTTTCTCAGAAATCATTAAAGGGCATAGTTCACAATATCCATTTAATTGTGAGTGATGCTCATGTTTAGAATGTGTCATGTTTCGTCCTTAGCGGTTTGCCTACTCCTCTAGTGTTGGGGCTACCCTGGCTCACTAAACATAACCCCACCATTGATTGGCAAGCGAGGCAAAGAAATGGTTGGAGTGATTTTTGCAGAGAGAATTGCCTCACGACATCTGTTTCTGAGGTTGCTACTAAGACTGTACCATCTTTTCTCTCTGAATTTTCGGATGTCTTCTCTGAGAGTGGAGTTCAGGATTTGCCCCCGCACAGGGAGTACGATTGCCCTATTAATCTCATCCCAGGCGCCAAGCTGCCTAAATCTCGTTTATACAATCTTTCTCAACCTGAGAGGATCGCTATGCGTGCTTATATCTCTGAGAGTCTGAGAAAAGGACACATACGACCCTCGAAGTCACCTGTTGCTGCTGGTTTTTTCTTTGTTAAGAAAAAAGATGGTTCTTTAAGACCTTGTCTGGATTTCAGGGAGCTGAACAGTATCACTATTCGTGACCCTTATCCGCTTCCTCTGATCCCGGACCTATTTAACCAGGTTGTTGGGGCTAAAGTCTTTTCCAAATTAGATCTAAGAGGGGCATACAACCTGGTCAGGGTCAGAGAAGGAGATGAATGGAAGACGGCCTTCAACACCCCTGAGGGCCATTTTGAGAATTTGGTTATGCCTTTTGGTTTGATGAATGCACCAGCCGTTTTTCAGCATTTCGTGAACAGCATTTTTTATCATTTGATGGGAAAATTTGAATTAGTGTATTTGGATGACATTTTGATTTTTTCTCCTGATTTCAAAACTCATAAGGAACATTTACGTCAGGTCTTGCTCATCCTGCGGGAGAATAAATTATATGTGAAACTGGAAAAATGTGTGTTTGCGGTTCCAGAAATTCAATTTCTGGGGTTTCTTCTCTCCGCTTCTGGTTTTCACATGGACCCCGAGAAGGTCCGCGCTGTGCTTGAGTGGGAGCTTCCTGAGAACCAGAAGGCGCTGATGCGTTTTTTGGGCTTTACCAATTATTACAGGAAGTTTATTTTGAATTATTCCTCTATTGTTAAACCACTCACTGATATGACCAGAAAGGGGGTAGATTTTTCTTCTTGGTCAGTATAGGCGCGTAAGGCTTTTTCTAATATCAAGGAGAGTTTTGCTTCCGCTCCCATCTTGGTGCAACCTGATATTTCTTTACCCTTCATAGTTGAGGTTGATGCTTCTGAGGTGGGTGTGGGGGTGGTCTTGTCTCAGGGTTCCTCTCCTGCCAAATTGGCGACCGTGTGCCTTTTTCTCGAAAAAATTCTCCTCCGCAGAGAGAAATTACGATGTGGGAGATAGGGAATTGTTAGCCATCAAGTTAGCTTTTGAGGAATGGCGCCATTGGCTAGAGGGAGCCAGACACCCTATTACCGTATTTACTGACCATAAAAATCTGGCCTACTTGGAGTCAGCCAAGCGTCTGAACCCGAGACAGGCTAGATGGTCTTTGTTCTTTTCTAGGTTTAATTTTGTTGTCACGTTCCGCCCTGGAGTTAAGAATGTGAAGGCAGATGCCCTGTCACGTTGTTTTCTGGGAGGCGGGAATTTTGAAGACCCGGGTCCCATTTTGGCTGAAGGTGTGGTGGTCTCTGCTCTTTTTTCTGAATTGGAGGCAGAGGTGCAGGCAGCCCAGTCAGAGGCTCCTGATCTTTGTCCTCCTGGGAGGTTGTTTGTGCCTCTCGCTTTAAGACACAAGATTTTTAAGGAACACCACGATACGGTCCTTGCTGGGCACCCGGGGGCAAGAGCCACAGTGGATCTCATCGCTCGGAGATTCTGGTGGCCTGCGCTTCGTAAGTCGGTTGAGGGTTTTGTGGCAGCCTGCGAGACTTGCGCTCAGTGCCAAAGTCCCTCATTCACGGCCATCAGGTCCTCTCCTTCCCTTACCCATTCCTTCCCGTCCTTGGACACATCTGTCCATGGACTTCATAACGGACCTGCCTCGTTCCTCGGGGAAGACTGTGATTCTGGTGGTGGTGGACCGTTTTAGCAAAATGGTGCATTTCATCCCTTTTCCTGGTTTGCCCAATGCTAAGACTCTGGCGCAGGCATTTATTGACCACATTGTCAAATTGCACGGTATTCCTTCAGACATAGTCTCTGATAGGGGCACGCAGTTTGTTTCCAGATTCTGGAAGGCTTTCTGTTCTCGCTTGGGGGTTCGGTTGTCATTCTCTTCTGCTTTCCACCCGCAGTCGAATGGCCAGACAGAGCGCATCAATCAGAATCTGGAGACATATCTGCGCTGTTTTGTGGCGGAGAATCAAGAGGATTGGTGTTCTTTTTTGTCCCTTGCTGAGTTTGCTTTAAATAACCGTCGTCAGGAGTCCTCTGATAAGTCACCATTTTTTGGTGCATATGGGTTTCATCCGCAGTTTGGGACTTTCTCGGGAGAGGGGTCTTCTGGTTTACCTGATGAGGACAGATTCTCCTTGTCTTTGTCATTTATTTGGCAAAAGATTCAGGATAATCTAAAGAGCATGAGTGAGAGATATAAGCGTGTGGCAGATAAGAGACGTGTGCTTGGTCCGGACCTGAATGTTGGTGATCTGGTGTGGTTGTCTACCAAGAATATCAAATTGAAGGTTCCCTCCTGGAAGTTGGGTCCTAGGTTTATTGGGCCTTACAAAATCCTGTCTGTCATCAATCCTGTTGCCTACCGTCTTGAGCTTCCTCAGACTTGGAAGATCCATAATGTTTTTCATAAGTCCTTATTGAAACCTTATGTTCAACCCATTGTACCCTCGCCTTTGCCTCCTCCTCCGATTATGGTTGATGGGAATCTTGAATTTCAGGTCTCTAGGATTGTGGATTCTAGTCTTGTCCGCGGTTCTCTTCAGTACCTTGTTCATTGGGAGGGTTATGGTCCTGAGGAGAGGATGTGGGTCCCAGTGACAGACATTAAGGCCTCTCGTCTCATCAGGGCTTTCCATAGGTCCCATCCTGAGAAGGTGGGCTCTGAGTGTCCGGAGTCCACTCATAGAGGGAGGGGTACTGTCACAACCAGACAGCTGAGAAGCTCTGACAGAAGCCTTTCAGAACCTCCTCCTTGAGTTTTCTTTGTTGTGCTGTTCAGTTCCTCATCTCGTTAGCCTCTCTCAGCTGTCATGTAGTTTGACTGATTGCTTCCCTTTAAATTCCTCCCCATAATGCATTACTGGGCGGCTTATACTTCTTCCTGGAGTGTGTGTGCATGCTGATCCTATTTCCCAGTCTGCTACTAAGTTAAGTGCTGTACATTTATCTGTTATTTTCTGTTTGCTGGATCCCAGGTGACCCTGACTCCCTCCGTGTCTGGTGTAGGGAGCCGGTGGTCGTGTCCCCTTACTATTGTAGGGTGTTCAGGTGTTATATAGTCGAGGTACGTGGATATGCAACCATTCACCTCTGGGATTTTTGCATAGGCTGAGCAGCCAGGGAAAGTGCCAGGTTTTGTGCAGGGGTCTCCCTCTTGGTTCCTTAGCTTTGGATCCAGTGAGTCATATATGCATGTTGCATTGTCTTGTTTCCTGTACACCGTCCGTGACACATACGGATATTTACATCGGCGGACAGGACTTTAAAGATGGTGCCTACACCTGAGCGGAGTGTGCGCCAAAGACGTGGGGCGACTGCTGTTTCATACAGCAGGCACCCGCAGCTAATGTCCATGACCAGCAGTAATGCCGATCATGGACATTTAACACTTCAGATGCTGTGGTCAATCATGACCACTGGCATCTGAATGCTGAAAACCCGGAAGCGCGCCCTTCTAGTTGTGCTCTGGCTCCCCCAGGCAGAGATCAGGGGATTTGGAGTGTGTTAGCAGCAGCCCCTGTTCTCCAGACAGGAGGCTGCTGCTTAGTAATTTATATAGAGCGTCTGCCTATAGCAGGGATCCTTAGAAATACAGTAATATCCTTATAGACTTAAATGCTAATGCATTGGAGTCTAGGAGAAAAGCAATCCAATGATTGCTTGTTATAGTTTCCTATGGGAACTATTTAAAAAAATATATGTTTTTATAAATAAAACAATTTTTAAAACATAAAATCTCAAATCACCCCCCTTTTCCCAAGATAATGCCGATAATATTAAAATATAAAAAATATAACCCCATACGGAAAACGGCGAAACATAACACTGCACTTTCAGATTTGTTATCCTTTTTCAAATTAAAAAGTCCAAAAAAGTCCCTTCTTGGGGAATAGCAACAAGTTTGGTGGCCTGTACTTGAGAGCTTGACGCAACTGCTCCAATGAAGAATCCTTTCTTGCAAAGAGTAGTGAACTGCGCTCTAGGTTCAAGGCAAGGGGTTATTCCACTCTCCCCTTAAAAAGGGCCTAAGGACAAAAAAGCTAAACTTGAAGAATTGCTGCAAACAAATCCTAGGGAAAAGAACAAGAGCGTAGAGGTTCAAATCCCAAAGATCATCTTGTCCATAGCTTCCTACAGGAAAATTCCATTGCTCATGAACCAAACAAGAACAAGGTCAGAGGATACTCACCATGTTGCTCACTCTGCAAGTATATCTCAAGAATTCTGAACATTATCAATCCAAGTAATGAGGAAAAAATATGAAATTAAACAACTAATAACCTGCAGAACCCAAGGAGTTGTACATGTAGCCTCATACCCTTACCCTAAGCTTTACATTGTCAGAACAACGAAAGAACTAAGACGCCGGATCTTCAGACACCTAAATGCTATAGAAAACAATAAAGACACCTTGGCGTCTCCACATGTTAAATATATTCATGGTAACAATCCAAATATTCTACGGTTCTGGGGTATAGGGAAAATACAGAAAGGGCCCGCGGGGGGATGTGGATAAAAAACTGTTACAAAGTGAGGCCAGTTGGATATATAGACTTAATACAATGAGTCCCATGTCCTCTTTTCATTTTCTGCCTTCATTTAATAATTTGAGAAAATGAAGAATACAGATTGAAAAATAAGTTATAAAATACATATTAGCCCTTAAGTACAGACCACTTTAAATACTAGACTTTGATATTTGGTACTTGAAAGATCAATCAGATGAGACAAGGTTGCTTAGGAATTAACAGGACATGAGACTAACTACATATACTGTCAATACTGTATGGAATTCTTAGCGATACAGTCGTGGCCAAAAGTTTTGAGAATTACATAAATATTGGAAATTGGAAAAGTTGCTGCTTAAGTTGCTGTTTAATCCCCAAAAAAACTTTCCACTGCATTTCATTGCTGTCATTAAAGGACCTGCTGAGATCATTATTTCAGTAATCGTCTTGTTAACTCAGATGAGAATGTTGACGAGCACAAGGCTAGAGATCATTATTTCAGGCTGATTGGGTTAAAATGGCAGACTTGACCTGTTAAAAGGAGGGTGATGCTTGAAATCATTGTTCTTCCATTGTTAACCATGGTGACCTGCAAAAACGCGTGCAGCCATCATTGCGTTGCATAAAAATGGCTTCACAGGCAAGGATATTGTGGCTACTAAGATTGCACCTCAATCAACAATTTATAGGATCATCAAGAACTTCAAGGAAAGAGGTTCAATTCTTGTTAAGAAGGCTTCAGGGCGTCCAAGAAAGTCCAGCAAGCTCCAGGATCGTCTTCTAAAGAGGATTCAGCTGCGGGATCGGAGTGCCACCAGTGCAGAGCTTGCTCAGGAATGGCAGCAGGCAGGTGTGACCGCATCTGTACGTACAGTGAGGCGAAGACTTTTGGAAGATGGCCTGGTGTCAAGAAGGGCAGCAAAGAAGCCACTTCTCTCCAAAAAAAACATCAGGGACAGATTGATCTTCTGCAGAAAATATGGTGAATGGACTGCTGAGGACTGGGGCGAAGTCATATTCTCCGATGAAGCCTCTTTCCGATTGTTTGGGGCATCAGGAAAAAGGCTTGTCCGGAGAAGAAAAGGTGAGCGCTACCATCAGTCCTGTGTCATGCCAACAGTAAAGCATCCTGAGACCGTTCATGTGTGGGGTTGCTTCTCATCCAAGGGAGTGGGCTCACTCACAATTTTGCCCCAAAACACAGCCATGACTAAAAAATGGTACCAAAACACCCTCCAACAGCAACTTCTTCCAACAATCCAACAACAGTTTGGTGAAGAACAATGCATTTTCCAGCACGATGGCGCACCGTGCCATAAGGCAAAAGTGATAACTAAGTGGCTCGGGGACCAAAACGTTGACATTTTGGGTCCATGGCCTGGAAACTCCCCAGATCTTAATCCCATTGAGAACTTATGGTCAATCCTCAAGAGGCGGCTGGACAAACAAAAACCCACAAATTCTGACAAACTCCAAGAAGTGATTATGAAAGAATGGGTTGCTATCAGTCAGGAATTGGCCCAGAAGTTGATTGAGAGCATGCCCAGTCGAATTGCAGAGGTCCTGAAAAAGAAGGGCCAACACTGCAAATACTGACTCTGCATAAATGTCATGTAATTGTCAATAAAAGCCTTTGAAACGTATGAAGTGCGTGTAATTATATTTCACTACATCACAGAAACAACTGAAACAAAGATCTAAAAGCAGTTTAGCAGCAAACTTTGTGAAAACTAATATTTGTGTCATTCTCCAAACTTTTGGCCACGACTGCATATATGGTAAAAAATAGAAAACTAAAAGAATATGATACATAATTGAAGTTTAAAATTGTTTCTGTATTTGTTATTTTTTCTAGCCAAATTGTTTTGTGATATTCAATTAAACTAGTTATGATAGCAGTTTCTGTAAGATTATTGGCGGAATGAAGTATATCCAACCAAGGTCAACTTCGCACGGGTATATTTCAACTATATTATTTAATTTTTCTGTGTGTCATTAAAAGATATCGAAAGTATCCCCCATAACTTTGACCTCTAAAGCACCCCATCCCTTTAACAGTGAACTCCACAATTCCCCACCCCTTTACACTGACCCCCCACAGTGCACTTCTACTTTAAAATGGGACCTCCACAGTAGCCCATCCCCTTAACTTTGACCTCCAGTGCCCGCCCCTTTAACAGTGACCTCCACAGTGCCTGTCCCTTTAACCTCTTGCGACGATCGCTGCAAACCGCAGGTCAATTCAGACCTGCTGTTTGGAGCATTTCCGGGTCATTCGCGTCTCCGGTGACCCGATGACCTGGAATAGGTGGTTGATCGGTGGTGTAATATACACCACCAATCACCCTCCGTAGATCCTACGAGGTGGCGGTGATGCCACCTCTCAGGATCGCCTGTGATTGGTTAGACGGACGGGGGGGGGATAACGTCCCAGAGCTCCGCTCTCCCCGCCCAAAGACTTCCGTGTGAGCGAGGAGAGAGAAGCCTTGTGTCGATCCCTCTGCCTCCCAAGCGATCCGCCGCCATCCGTGGCCCCTGAGCAAGCATAAAGTGCCATCTGGCACATAAACATTTAGGGATGGTTTAGTTAGGCAGGGAGAGCAGCACCGGGATCTGAGGGTGTCTGGGGTCCACAGAACCCTCAGCTGTGCGACCCCCGACCCCCCAGGGGGGCTGCAGCCCCCCCACGTGTTTTTTGGGGCGCAAGCGCCTTTTTTTTCTTTTTGCAGGTGCGTTGACTGAGGCTGGCACTCTTAGCCGTAAAAGAGCGTCCGGCCACCACCCCACCGCTGATCAGCTTAGTACCGCCGTTTTTCTAAATTTTGTTTTATTTTTTCTGTTAGGTTAGAGTGGGTTAGGGTAGGGTACACATAAAAACACACCGTCCCCACTCACACACATACACTAAATAAAGTTTTACACCCACACTCCCCTTTAGCATTAGAAGATGGCCCGCCGGATGTTCTCGGCCGAGGAGGCATACGCCCAGCTGCTCTCCGACTCCGAGAGCCCCAGTGAGGACGAGGATGACCCCACTTTCCTGTTGTCATCCTCGTTCTCCTCTTCATCTAGTGATGATAATAAGCCCCCAAGGCGGCGGAGACATCCATGCCAGGGAACCTGTGGCCCACACTAGTTTTCCAGCCCACCAGACAAGTCCACCTGAGCCCCCTACCGGTAAACTTGCCTGGAGTACCCCAGAGGATTTTGAGCCCGGGACTCCTGACTTTGTTGGCCAACCAGGAATCCAGATTTGCACAGTGGGCTTCACAAGAAACCCCCACATGGCACACCATTTAGGAAACTAGACCCCTTGTTATGTACCTTAAGTGGGGGTTTCTTGCTGTTCTGGCACCATGAGGGCTTCCTAAATGTGACATGCCCCCAAAAAAAACATTTCAGCAAAATTCGCTGTCCAAAATCCCAATGGCACTCCTCTTCTGAGCCGTATAGTTCACCCGCAGATCACTCTACATCCACATATGAGGTATTTTCTGATTCGGGAGAAATTTGGCTATGAATTCTGTGGTGCTTTTTCTCCTTTTAACACTTGTAAAAATGAAATAAAAGGGGCTACAAGAACATGTTAGTCTAAAAAAAAGGAGATTTTGAATTTTCTCCTCCACTTTGCAGCTATTCCTGTGAAACACTTAAAGGGTTAACAAACTTTCTGAATGTCATTTTAAATACTTTGAGGGGTGCAGTTTTCATAATGGGGTCATTTATGGGGGATTTCTAACATAAAGACCCTCAAATTCACTTCAAAACTGAACTGGTCTCTGGAAAAATCCGATTTTGAAATTTTCATAAACAATTGGAAAATTGCTGCTCAACCTTAAATCCCTCTAACGTCTTCAAAAAGTAAAAACATGTCAACTTTACTATGCCAACATAAAGTAGACATATAGAATATGGAAATCAATATATAATTTATTTGGCATGTCCATTTTTCTTACAAGCAGAGAGTTTCAAAGTTAGAAAAATGCAAATTTTTTAAATTTTTCATAAAATTTTTTGTAAGGGTCAGCAAAAATTTACCACTAACATAAAGTAGAATATGTGACGAAAAAACTATTTCGGAATCAGTATGATTGGTAAAAGCATCCCAGAGTTATTAATACATAAAGTGACACTGGTCAGATTTGCAAAAAATGGCCTGGTCCTTAAGGTGAAAATGAGCCCGGTCCTTAAGGGGTTAAAAGTGACCTCCACAGTGCCCGCCCCTTTAACAGTGACCTCTACAGCACCTGGCCCCACTGTCTGCTGAGCTGTGTATCTAATCTTATGTTGTCTGATACTGTCTGCTGAGCTGTGTATCTAATCCTATCCTGTGTTATTCTGTCCGCTGAGCTATGTATCTAATCATATCCTGTGTGATACTGTCTACTGAGCTGTGTATCTAATCCTATACTGTGTGATACTGTCTGCTGAGCTGTGTATCTAATCCTATCCTGTGTGATACTGTCTGCTGAGCTGTGTATCTAATCCTATCCTGTGTGATACTGTCTGCTGAGCTGTGTATCTAATCCTATCCTGTGTGATACTGTCTGCTGAGCTGTGTATCTAATCCCATCATGTGTGATACTGTCTGCTGAGCCGTGTATCTAATCCTATCCTGTGTGATACTGTCTGATGAGCTGTGTATCTAATCATATCCTGTGTGATACTGTCTGCTGAGCTGTGTATCTAATCCTATCCTGTGTGATACTGTCTGCTGAGCTGTGTATCTAATCCTATCCTGTGTGATACTGTCTGCTGAGCTGTGTATCTAATCCTATCCTGTGTGATACTGTCTGCTGAGGTGTACATGTAAGTCTATCCTGTGTGATACTCTTTGCTGAGCTGTGTATCTAATCCTATCCTGTGTGATACTGTCTGCTGAGCTGTGTATCTAATCCTATCCTGTGTGATACTGTCTGCTGAGCTGTGTATCTAATCCTATCCTGTGTGATACTGTCTGCTGAGCTGTGTATCTAATCCTATCATGTGTGATACTGTCTGCTGAGCTGTGTATCTAATCCTATCATGTGTGATACTGTCTGCTGAGCTGTTGTATCTAATCCTATCATGTGTGATACTGTCTGCTGAGCTGTGTATCTAATCCTATCATGTGTGATACTGTCTGCTGAGCTGTGTATCTAATCCTATCCTGTGTGATACTGTCTGCTGAGCTATGTATCTAATCATATCCTGTGTGATACTGTCTGCTGAGCTGTGTATCTAATCTATCCTGTGTGATACTGTCTGCTGAGCTTTGTATCTAATCCTATCCCGTGTGATACTCTCTGCTGAGCTGTGTATCTAATCCTATCACGTGTGATACTCTCTGCTGAGCTGTGTATCTAATCCTATCCTGTGTGATACTGTCTGCTGAGCTGTGTATCTAATCCTCTCCTGTGTGATACTGTCTGCTGAGCTGTGTATCTAATCCTATCCTGTGTGATACTGTCTGCTGAGCTGTGTATCTAATCCTATCACTGTGATACTCGTCTGCTGAGCTGTGTATCTAATCCTATCCTGTGTGATACTGTCTGCTGAGCTGTGTATCTAATCCTATCCTGTGTGATACTGTCTGCTGAGCTGTGTATCTAATCCTATCCTGTGTGATACTGTCTGCTGAGCTGTGTATCTAATCCTATCCTGTGTGATACTGTCTGCTGATCTGTGTATCTAATCCTATCCGTGTGATACTCTCTGCTGAGCTTTGTATCTAATCCTATCACTGTGTGATACTCTCTGCGGAGCTGTGTATCTAATCCTATCCTGCTGTGTAACTCCTCTGCTGATCTGTGTATCGAATCCTAGCCCGTGTGATACTCTCTGCTGAGCTTGTGTATCTAATCCTATCACGTGTGATACCTCTCTGCCTGAGCTTGTGTCTCTAATCCTAGCCTGTGTGATACTGCTCTGACTGAGCTGTGTATCCTAATCTTATCACGTGTCTGATACTCGCTCTGCTGAGCTGTGTATCTAATCCTATCCTGTGTGTATACGTGTCTGCTGAGCTGGTGTATCTAATCAATATAATGTTGTCTGGATACTGTCTGCTGGAAGTTGTGTATCTAATCATATCCTGTGTGATACTGTCTGCTGAGCTGTGTATCTAATCATATCCTGGTGATACTGTGTACTGTCTGAAGTGTGTGTATCTAATCATATCCTGTGTGATACTGTCGCTGAGCTGTGTATCTAATCATATCCTGTGTGATAACGTGTGATAGGGGGACTAGTCTGTGTATCGAGTGGTGTATCTTAATCAGTCCTGTGGTGATACTGTCTGCTGAAGCTTGTGTATCTAATCATAGTCTGTGTGAGACTGTTCTGCTGAAGCTGTGTAATCTTAAATCTTATCCTTGTGGTGATACGGTGACTGCTTGAGCTGGGTATCCTAATCTAGTCATGTGTGGATACTGTCTGCTGAGCTGTGTATCTAATCCTATCCTGTGTGATACTGTCTGCTGAGCTGTGTATCTAATCCTATCCTGTGTGATACTGTCTGCTGAGCTGTGTATCTAATCCTATCCTGTGTGATACTGCCTGCTGAGCTGTGTATCTAATCCTATCCTGTGTGATACTGTCTGCTGAGCTGTGTATCTAATCCTATCCTGTGTGATACTGTCTGCTGAGCTGTGTATCTAATCCTATCCTGTGTGATACTGCTCTGCTGAGCTGTGTATCTAATCCTATCCTGTGTGATACTGTCCTGCTGAGCTGTGTATCTATCCTATCCGTGCATACTGCCTGAGCTGTGTAGCTAATACTATCCTGTGTGATACTGCCTGCTGAGCTGTGTATCTAATCCTATCCTGTGTGATACTGTCTGCTGAGCTGTGTATCTAATCCTATCCTGTGTGATACTGCTGCTGAGCTGTGTATCTAATCCTATCCTGTGTGATAATGTCCTGCTGAGCTGTGTATCTAATCCTATCCTGTGTGATACTGTCTGCTGAGCTGTGTATCTAATCCTATCCTGTGTGATACTGTCTGCTGAGCTGTGTATCTAATCCTATCCTGTGTGATACTGTCTGCTGAGCTGTGTATCTAATCCTATCCTGTGTGATACTGTCTGCTGAGCTGTGTATCTAATCCTATCAGTGTGATACTCTCTGATGAGCTGTGTATCTACATCCTATCCTGTGTGATACTGTCTGCTGAGCTGTGTATCTAATCCTATCCTGTGTGATACTGTCTGCTGAGCTGTGTATCTAATCATATCCTGTGTGATACTGTCTGCTGAGCTGTGTATCTAATCTATCCTGTGTGCTACTGTCTGCTTGAATGTGTATATAATCATATCCCTGTGTGATACTCTCTGCTGAGCTGTGTATCTATCCAGTCCTGTGTGATATGTCTGCTGAGCTGTGTATCTAATCATATCCTGTGTGATACTGTCTGCTGAGCTGTGTATCTAATCCTATCCTGTGTGATACTGTCTGCTGAGCTGGTATCTAATCCTATCCTGTGTGATACTGTCTGCTGAGCTGTGTATCTAATCCTATCAGTGTGTGATACTGTCTGCTGAGCTGTGTATCTAATCCATATCCTGTGTGATACTGTCTGCTGAGCTGTGTATCTAATCATATCCTGTGTTATACTGTCTGCTGAGCTGTGTATCTAATCATATACTGTGTGATACTGTCTGCTGAGCTGTGTATCTAATCATATCCTGTGTGATACTGTCTGCTGAGCTGTGTATCTAATCCATCCTGTGTGATACCTGTCCTGCTGAGCTGTGTATCTAATCATATCCTGTGTGATACTGTCTGCTGAGCTGTGTATCTAATCATATCCTGTGTGATACTGTCTGCTGAAGCTGTGTATCTAATTCCTATCCTGTGTGATACTGTCTGCTGAGCTGTGTATCTAATCTATTCTGTGTGATACGTCCTGCTGAGCTGTGTATCTAATCTATGTTTGTGATACTGTCTGCTGAGCTGTGTATCTAATCCTAGTCCTGTGTGATCTGTCTGCTGAGCTGTGTATCTAATCCTATCCTGTGTGATACTGTCTGCTGAGCTGTGTATCTAATCATATCCTGTGTATTCTGTCTGCTGAGCTGATGTATCTAATCCTATCCTGTGTGATACTGTCTAGCTGAGCTGTGTATCTAATCCTATCCTGTGTGATACTGTCTGCTTGAGCTGTGTATCTAATCCTATCCTGTGTCTGATACTGTCCTGCTGAGCTGTGTATCTAATCTATCCTGTGTGATACTGTCTGCTGAGCTGTGTATCTAATCCTATCCTGTGTTGATACTGTCCTGCTGAGGCTGTGTATCTAATCCTATCCTGTGTGATACTGTCTGCTGAGCTTGTATCTATCCTGTGTGATACTGTCTCTGCTGAGCCTGTATCTAATCCTTTACCTGTGTTATTACTGTTCCGCTGAGCTGTGTATTCTAATCCTATCCTGTGTGATATCTGTCTGCTGAGCTGTGTATTCTAATCATATCCTGTGTGATTTACTGTCATGCCTGAGCTGTGTATCTAATACTATCCGTGTTGATACTGTCCTGCTGAGCTGTGTATTCATAATCCTATCCTGTGTGATACTGTCCTACTGAGCTGTGTATCTAATCCTATACCTGTGCTGATACTGTCCTTGCTGAGATGTGTATCTAATCCTATCCTGTGGATTAGCTGTCTGCTGAGCTGTGTATCTAATCCTATCAGTGTGATACTGCTCTGCTGAGCCGTGTATCTAATCCTATCCTGTGTGATACTCTTTGCTGAGCTGTGTATCTAATCCTATTCCTGTGTGATACTGTCTGCTGAGCTGTGTATCTAATCCTATCCTGTGTGATACGTCTGCTGAGCTGTGTATCTAATTCCTATCCTGTGTGATACTGTCTGCTGAGCTGTGTATCTATCACTATCCTGTGTTATCTGTCTGCTGAGCTGTGTATCTAATCCTATCCTGTGTGATACTGTCGGCTGCCTGAGCTGTGTATCTAATCCTATCCTGTGTGATACTGGCTGCTGGAGCTGTGTATCTAATCCTTATCCTGTGTGATACTGTCTGCTGAGCTGGTATCTAATCCTATCCTGTGTGATACGTCCTGCTGAGCTGTGTATCTAATCCTATCCTGTGTGATACTGTCTGCTGAGCGTGTATCTAATCCTATCCTGTGTGATACTGTCTGCTGAGCTGTGTATCTAATCCTATCCTGTGTGATACGTCTGCTGAGCTGTGTATCTAATCCTATCCGTGTTATTCTGTCCTGCTGAGCTGTGTATCTAATCCTATCCTGTGTGATACTGTCTGCTGAGCTGTGTATCTAATCCTATCCTGTGTGATACGGTCTGCTGAGCTTGTATCTAATCTTATCCTGTGTCGATAATGCTTGCTGAGCTGTGTATCTAATCCTTCCTGTGTGATACTGTCCTGCTGAGCTGTGTATCTAATCCTATCCTGTGTGATACTGTCTGCTGAGCTGTGTATCTAATCCTATCCTGTGTGATACTGTCTGCTGAGCTTTGTATCTAATCCTATCCTGTGCGATAACTGTCTGCTGAGCTGTGTATCTAATCCTATCCTGTGCGATATGCCTGCTGAGCTGTGTATCTAATCACTATCCTGTGTGATACTGTCTGCTGAGCTGTGTATCTAATCCTATCCTGTGTGATACTGTCTGCTGAGCTGTGTATCTAATCCTTCCTGTGTGATACTGTCTGCTGAGCTGTGTATCTAATCTATCCGGTGTGATACTGTCTGCTGAGCTGTGTATCTAATCCTATCCTGTGTGATACTGTCTGCTGAGCTGTGTATCTAATCCTATACTGTGTGATACTGTCTGCTGAGCTGTGTATCTAATCCTTATCCGTGTCGTGATACTTTCTGCTGAGCTGTGTATCTAATCCTGATCCTGTGTGATACTGTCTACTGAGCTGTGTATCTTAATCATATCCTGTGTGATACGTCTGCTGAGCTGTGTATCTAATCCTATCCTGTGTATATCGGTCGCTGAGCTGTGTTCTAATCCTATCCTGTGTGATACTGTCTACTGAGCTGTGTATCTAATACTATCCTGTGTGATACTGTCCTGCTGAGCTGTGTATATAATCCTATCCTGTGTTGATACTGTCTGCTGAGCTGTGTATCTAATCCTATCATGTGTGATACTGTCTGCTGACGGTGTATCTAATTCCTATCCTGTGTGATATCTGTCTGCTGAGCTGTGTATCTAATCCTATCCTGTGTGAATACTGTCTGCTGAGCTGTGTATCTAATCCTATCATGTGTGATACTGTCTGCTGAGCTTTGTATCCTAATCCTATCCTGTGTGATACTGTCTTCTGAGCTGTGTATCTAATCCTATATGTGATACTGTCTGCTGAGCTGTGTATCTAATCCTATGTGTGATACTGTCTGCTGAGCTGTGTATCAAATCCTATCCTGTGTGATATTGTCTGCTGAGCTATGTATCTAATCCTATCCTGTGTGATACTGTCTGCTGAGCTGTGTATCTAATCCTATCCTGTGTGATACTGTCTGCTGAGCTGTGTATCTAATCCTATCCTGTGTGATACTGTCTGCTGAGCTGTGTATCTAATCCTATCCTGTGTGATACTGTCTGCTGAGCTGTGTATCTAATCCTATCCTGTGTGATACTGTCTGCTGAGCTGTGTATCTAATCCTATCCTGTGTGATACTGTCTGCTGAGCTGTGTATCTAATCCTATCCTGTGTGATACTGTCTGCTGAGCTGTGTATCTAATCCTATCCTGTGTGATACTGTCTGCTGAGCTGTGTATCTAATCCTATCCTGTGTGATACTGTCTGCTGAGCTGTGTATCTAATCATATCCTGTGTGATACTGTCTGCTGAGCTGTGTATCTAATCCTATCCTGTGTGATACTGTCTGCTGAGCTGTGTATCTAATCCTAGTCCTGTGTGATACTGTCTGCTGAGCTGTGTATCTAATTCCTAGTCCTGTGTGATACTGTCTGCTGAGCTGTGTATCTAATCCTATCCTGTGTGATACTGTCTGCTGAGCTGTGTATCTAATCCTATCCTGTGTGATACTGTCGCTGAGCTTTGTATCTAATCCTATCCTAGTGTGATACTGTCCGCTGAGCTATGTATCTAATCCTATCCTGTGTGATACTGCCTGCTGAGCTGTGTATCTAATCCTAGTCCTGTGTGATACTGCTGCTGAGCTGTGTATCTAATCCATCCTGTGTGATACTGTCTGCTGAGCTGTGTATCTATCATATCCTGTGTGATACTGTCTGCTGAGCGTGTATCTAATCCTATCCTGTGTGATACTGTCTGCTGAGCTGTGTATCTAATCCTATCCTGTGTGATACTGCTGCTGAGCTGGTGTATCTAATCCTAGTCCTGTGTGATACTCTGCTGAGCTGTGTATCTAATCCTATCATGTGTGATACTATCTGCTGAGCTGTGTATCTAATCCTATCCTGTGTGATACTGTCTGCTGAGCTGTGTATCTAATCCTATCCTGTGTGATACTGTCTGCTGAGCTGTGTATCTAATCCTATCCTGTGTGATACTGTCTGCTGAGCTGTGTATCTAATCTTATGTTCTGTCTTAAAATTTCAAAGACAGTGGTTCATAAGAATAAGGTCAATCAGCAAACATTGGGAACAACAAAGCTACAGACTGGGACTGGCAGAGGGCAGGAACGACTCTGCAAACCATGATGACCGCAACCTTATTCACATCTCAGTTAACCTGTAGGATGACATCAAAAAGAATGGCAAGTGCGAGCCGAGGTAGAATGTATGGTGAAGACGGTTCAAAACAGGCTTCTAGAGACAGAGATAACATCATGCAAAGTTAGTGTAATATCGTGGTGTATTTTCTTATGTTTTGCCCATTTATTCCAGCAAGAGGTGGAATGGTTGGCAATGGTTGGCAGGAACATGGCTGGTCTTACTTCCTGGCAGGAGGGGGAGTTCCAGTTCTGAGACAGTGTGGAGAGGAAGCACATGTCAAAGCTTCTACTGCTAGGAACTGTATCCTATTCTCCTGTGAGACCATCAAGAGAGATCATCAGTATCCAGAACACTGATTTCAGAAAACTTGAGTGAGCCAAGACAGCAGAGTGATCAGTGAAACACTTACGGCCATCTGAATGAGCCCTTACAGACACTTCTGCAAATTAGGGAATACGGCTCACGGACCCTTCACCGAAGATTATTATTAAGCCTAAATATCTTAGTACACACATACAGTCATGTGAAAAAATTAGGACACCCTTTGAAAGCATGTGGTTTTTTGTAACATTTTTAATAAAAGGTTATTTCATCTCCGTTTCAACAATACAGAGAGATTAAAGTAATCCGACTAAACAAAGAAAACTGAAGAAAAGTCTTTTCAAGATCTTCTGTAAATGTCATTCTACAAAAATGCCTATTCTAACTGAGGAAAAAGATAGGACACCCTTGCCCCTAATAGCGAGTGTTACCTCCTTTGGCTGAAATAACTGCAGTGAGACGGTTCTTGTAGCCATCTACCAGTCTTCGACATCGGTCTGAGGAAATTTTACCCCACTCCTCAATGCAGAACTTTTTCAGCTGTGAGATGTTTGAGGGGTTTCTTGCACGTACAGCCCTTTTCAAGTCACCCCACAGCATCTCAATGGGATTCAAATCTGGACTTTGACTTGGCCATTCCAGGACTCTCCATTTCTTCTTTTTCAGCCAATCTTTGGTTGATTTACTAGTATGTTTTGGGTCATTGTCATGTTGCATGGTCCAGTTCCGCTTCAGCTTTAATTTTCTAACTGATGGTCTCACATGTTCTTCAAGCACCTTCTGATACACAGTAGAATTCATCGTGGATTCTATGATGGTGAGCTGACCAGGTCCTGCTGCAGCAAAGCAGCCCCAAACCATGACACTTCCACCTCCATGCTTCACAGTTGGTATGAGGTTCTTTTCTTGGAATGCTGTGTTTGGTTTACGCCAAACATGTCCTCTGCTGTTGTGTCCAAATAATTCAATTTTGGACTCATCTGTCCAAAGAACATTATTCCAGAAGTCCTGGTCTTTGTCAACTTTATCTCTGGCAAATGTCAGTCTGGCCTCGATGTTTCTCTTGGAAAGCAAAGGTTTCCTCCTTGCACACCTCCCATGCAAGTTAAACTTGTACAGTCTCTTTCTGATTGTAGAGGCATGTACTTTTACATCAACAGTAGCCAGAGCCTGCTGTAGTTCTCGAGATGACACTTTAGGGTTTTTGGAGACCTCTTTTAGCATCTTGCGGTCTGCTCTTGGGGTGAACTTGCTGGGGCGACCAGTCCTGGGCATGTTGGCAGTTGTTTTGAAAGCCCTCCACTTGTAGACTATCTTCCGGACAGTGGAATGGCTGATTTCAAAATCTTTTGAGATCTTTTTAAATCCCTTCCCAGACTCATAGGCTGCTACAATCTTTTTTCTGAAGTCCTCTGACAGCTCTTTTGCTCTCACCATGGTGCTCACTCTCACTTCAACAGTCAGGAGCACACCAAACTAAATGTCTGAGGTTTAAATAGGGCAAGCCTCATTCAACATGCAGAGTAACGATCTACTAATTATGTGCACCTGGTGTGATATACCTGTGTGAGATCTGAGCCAATTTAAGAGGGAATACATGTGAGGGTGTCCTATCTTTTTCCTCAGTTAGAATAGGCATTTTTGTAGAATGACATTTACAGAAGATCTTGAAAAGACTTTTCTTCAGTTTTCTTTGTTTAGTCGGTAGAGTTGAGCGAACACCTGGATGTTCGGGTTCGAGAAGTTCGGCCGAACATCCCGGAAATGTTCGGGTTCGGGATCCGAACCCGATCCGAACTTCGTCCCGAACCCGAACCCCATTGAAGTCAATGGGGACCCGAACTTTTCGGCACTAAAAAGGCTGTAAAACAGCCCAGGAAAGAGCTAGAGGGCTGCAAAAGGCAGCAACATGTAGGTAAATCCCCTGCAAACAAATGTGGATAGGGAAATGAATTAAATAAAAATTAAATAAATAAAAATTAACCAAAATCAATTGGAGAGAGGTTCCATAGCAGAGAATCTGGCTTCCCGTCACCCACCACTGGAACAGTCCATTCTCAGATATTTAGGCCCCGGCACCCAGGCAGAGGAGAGAGGTCCCGTAACAGAGAATCTGTCTTCATGTCAGCAGAGAATTAGTCTGCATGTCATAGCAGAGAATGAGGCTTCACGTCAGCCACCACTGCAACAGTCCATTGGCATATATTTAGGCCCAGCACACACACAGGCAGAGGAGAGAGGTCCCGTAACAGAGAATCTGGCTTCATGTCAGCAGAGAATCAGTCTGCATGTCATAGCAGAGAATGAGGCTTCACGTCAGCCACCACTGCAACAGTCCATTGGCATATATTTAGGCCCAGCACACACACAGGCAGAGGAGAGAGGTCCCGTAACAGAGAATCTGGCTTCATGTCAGCAGAGAATCAGTCTGCATGTCATAGCAGAGAATGAGGCTTCACGTCAGCCACCACTGCAACAGTCCATTGGCATATATTTAGGCCCAGCACACACACAGGCAGAGGAGAGAGGTCCCGTAACAGAGAATCTGGCTTCATGTCAGCAGAGAATCAGTCTGCATGTCATAGCAGAGAATGAGGCTTCACGTCAGCCACCACTGCAACAGTCCATTGTCATAAATTTAGGCCCAGCACTAGTGTTGAGCGGCATGTCCCATATTCGAATTCGCGAAATTTTGTGAATATTCGAAAGAATATTCGTAAAATATTCGCGATTATTCAAATTCGTTATTATTTCGCATATGCGATAATTCGAATTTTCGCATCGCATAATACATATGCTATGCAAAATTCACATGTGCGCTAATGAAATCGCCTTACGAAGATTCGCAACTCAATTCAATCACTAATGTATGAATGCAATGCCCTTTGCCTCTGTTCTGGGACAAGTGTAGATATTCGCATGTGCGCTAATAAAATCGCCTTACGAAGATTCGCACCTCAATCACTTTCTAGGGAATGTGAGACTTTTGGGAATCAATCGAGATACAGTGGGGGGTGATGACAGTAGTTGACAGAGTACAGATCAATGTAATCTGTAAGGTGGAAAGTAAAATAAAAAATACGAATATTCGTAAATCGAATTTTACGAAGTTCTACGTATTCGCGAATATGGTGCTATACTATATGAATGCACAGGCCTTTGCCTCTCTGTTCTGGGGACAAGTGTAGATATTTGCATTTGCGTTAATAAAATCGCCTTACGAAGATTCGCAGCTCAATTCAATCACTAATGTATGAATGCAAAGCCCTTTGCCTCTGTTCTGGGACAAGTGTAGATATTCGCATGTGCGCTAATAAAATCGCCTTACGAAGATTCGCAACTCAATTCACTAATGTATGAATGCAAAGCCCTTTGCCTCTGTTCTGGGACGTGCCGATATTCGCATGTGCGCTAATAAAATCGCCTTACGAAGATTCGCGCCTCAATCACTTTCTAGGCAATGTGAGTAAGATCTGAGCTGTTGGACCTTTGGGAAACAATCAATTATATGTGTACTGTAATTTTGTGGGGGGGGGGAAAAAAACAAAAAACGAATATTCGTTTTTACGAATATATAGCACTATATTCGAAATATTCGCGAAATCGCGAAGTTGCGATATTCGCGAAAAAAATTTGCTTTTCGAATATTCGCTCTCAACACTACCCAGCACCCAGGCAGAGGAGAGAGGTCCCGTAACAGACAATCTGGCTTCATGTCAGCAGAGAATCAGTCTGCATGTCATAGCAGAGAATGAGGCTTCACGTCAGCCACCACTGCAACAGTCCATTGGCATATATTTAGGCCCAGCACACACACAGGCAGAGGAGAGAGGTCCAGTAACAGAGAATCTGGCTTCATGTCAGCAGAGAATCAGTCTGCATGTCATAGCAGAGAATGAGGCTTCACGTCACCCACCACTGCAACAGTCCATTGGCATATATTTAGGCCTAGCACACAGGCAGAGCAGAGAGGTCCCGTAACAGACAATCTGGCTTCATGTCAGCAGAGAATCAGTCTGCATGTCATAGCAGAGAATCAGGCTTCACGTCAGCCACCACTGCAACAGTCCATTGGCATATATTTAGGCCTAGCACACAGGCAGAGCAGAGAGGTCCCGTAACAGACGATCTGGCTTCATGTCAGCAGAGAATCAGTCTGCATGTCATAGCAGAGAATGAGGCTTCACGTCACCCACCACTGCAACAGTCCATTGGCATATATTTAGGCCTAGCACACAGGCAGAGCAGAGAGGTCCCGTAACAGACAATCTGGCTTCATGTCAGCAGAGAATCAGTCTGCATGTCATAGCAGAGAATGAGGCTTCACGTCAGCCACCACTGCAACAGTCCATTGGCATATATTTAGGCCCAGCACACACACAGGCAGAGGAGAGAGGTCCAGTAACAGAGAATCTGGCTTCATGTCAGCAGAGAATCAGTCTGCATGTCATAGCAGAGAATGAGGCTTCACGTCACCCACCACTGCAACAGTCCATTGGCATATATTTAGGCCTAGCACACAGGCAGAGCAGAGAGGTCCCGTAACAGACAATCTGGCTTCATGTCAGCAGAGAATCAGTCTGCATGTCATAGCAGAGAATCAGGCTTCACGTCAGCCACCACTGCAACAGTCCATTGGCATATATTTAGGCCTAGCACACAGGCAGAGCAGAGAGGTCCCGTAACAGACGATCTGGCTTCATGTCAGCAGAGAATCAGTCTGCATGTCATAGCAGAGAATGAGGCTTCACGTCACCCACCACTGCAACAGTCCATTGGCATATATTTAGGCCTAGCACACAGGCAGAGCAGAGAGGTCCCGTAACAGACAATCTGGCTTCATGTCAGCAGAGAATCAGTCTGCATGTCATAGCAGAGAATGAGGCTTCACGTCAGCCACCACTGCAACAGTCCATTGGCATATATTTAGGCCCAGCACACACACAGGCAGAGGAGAGAGGTCCAGTAACAGAGAATCTGGCTTCATGTCAGCAGAGAATCAGTCTGCATGTCATAGCAGAGAATGAGGCTTCACGTCACCCACCACTGCAACAGTCCATTGGCATATATTTAGGCCTAGCACACAGGCAGAGCAGAGAGGTCCCGTAACAGACAATCTGGCTTCATGACAGCAGAGAATCAGTCTGCATGTCATAGCAGAGAATGAGGCTTCACGTCACCCACCACTGCAACAGTCCATTGGCATATATTTAGGCCTAGCACACAGGCAGAGCAGAGAGGTCCCGTAACAGACGATCTGGCTTCATGTCAGCAGAGATTCAGTCTGCATGTCATAGCAGAGAATCAGGCTTCACGTCAGCCACCACTGCAACAGTCCATTGGCATATATTTAGGCCTAGCACACAGGCAGAGCAGAGAGGTCCCGTAACAGACAATCTGGCTTCATGTCAGCAGAGAATCAGTCTGCATGTCATAGCAGAGAATCAGGCTTCACGTCAGCCACCACTGCAACAGTCCATTGTCATAAATTTAGGCCCAGCACCCAGGCAGAGGAGAGAGGTCCCGTAACAGACAATCTGGCTTCATGTCAGCAGAGAATTAGTCTGCATGTCATAGCAGAGAATCAGGCTTCATGTCAGCCACCACTGCAACAGTCCATTGGCATATATTTAGGCCTAGCACACAGGCAGAGGAGAGATTCATTCAACTTTGGGTAGCCTCGCAATATAATGGTAAATGAAAATAAAAATAGGATTGAATGAGGAAGTGCCCTGGAGTCCAATAATATATGGTTATGGGGAGGTAGTTAATGTCTAATCTGGACAAGGGACGGACAGGTCCTGTGGGATCCATGCCTGGTTCATTTTTATGAACGTCAGCTTGTCCACATTGGCTGTAGACAGGCGGCTGCGTTTGTCTGTAATGACGCCCCCTGCCGTGCTGAATACACGTTCAGACAAAACGCTGGCTGCCGGGCAGGCCAGCACCTCCAAGGCATAAAAGGCTAGCTCTGGCCACGTGGACAATTTAGAGACCCAGAAGTTGAATGGGGCCGAACCATCAGTCAGTACGTGGAGGGGTGTGCACACGTACTGTTCCACCATGCTAGTGAAATGTTGCCTCCTGCTAACACGTTGCGTATCAGGTGGTGGTGCAGTTAGCTGTGGCGTGTTGACAAAAGTTTTCCACATCTCTGCCATGCTAACCCTGCCCTCAGAGGAGCTGGCCGTGACACAGCTGCCTTGGCGACCTCTTGCTCCTCCTCTGCCTTGGCCTTGGGCTTCCACTTGTTCCCCTGTGACATTTGGGAATGCTCTCAGTAGCGCGTCTACCAACGTGCGCTTGTACTCGCGCATCTTCCTATCACGCTCCAGTGCAGGAAGTAAGGTGGGCACATTGTCTTTGTAGCGTGGATCCAGCAGGGTGGCAACCCAGTAGTCCGCACAGGTTAAAATGTGGGCAACTCTGCTGTCGTTGCGCAGGCACTGCAGCATGTAGTCGCTCATGTGTGCCAGGCTGCCCAGGGATAAGGACAAGCTGTCCTCTGTGGGAGGCGTATCGTCATCGTCCTGCCTTTCCCCCCAGCCACGCACCAGTGATGGACCCGAGCTGCGTTGGGTGCCACCCCGCTGTGACCATGCTTCATCCTCATCCTCCTCCACCTCCTCCTCATCCTCGTCCTCCTCGTCCTCCAGTAGTGGGCCCTGGCTGGCCACATTTGTACCTGGCCTCTGCTGTTGCCAAAAACCTCCCTCTGAGTCACTTCGAAGAGACTGGCCTGAAAGTGCTAAAAATGACCCCTCTTCCTCCTCCTCCTCCTCCTGGGCCACCTCCTCTTCCATCATCGCCCTAAGTGTTTTCTCAAGGAGACATAGAAGTGGTATTGTAACGCTGATAACGGTGTCATCGCCACTGGCCATGTTGGTGGAGTACTCGAAACAGCGCAACAGGGCACACAGGTCTCGCATGGAGGCCCAGTCATTGGTGGTGAAGTGGTGCTGTTCTGTAGTGCGACTGACCCGTGCGTGCTGCAGCTGAAACTCCACTATGGCCTGCTGCTGCTCGCACAGTCTGTCCAGCATGTGCAAGGTGGAGTTCCACCTGGTGGGCACGTCGCATATGAGGCGGTGAGCGGGAAGGCCGAAGTTACGCTGTAGCGCAGACAGGCGAGCAGCAGCAGGATGTGAACGCCGGAAGCGCGAACAGACGGCCCGCACTTTATGCAGCAGCTCTGACATGTCGGGGTAGTTGTGAATGAACTTCTGCACCACCAAATTCAGCACATGCGCCAAGCAAGGGATGTGCGTCAAATTGGCTAGTCCCAGAGCTGCAACGAGATTTCGCCCATTATCACACACCACCAGGCCGGGCTTGAGGCTCACCGGCAGCAACCACTCGTCGGTCTGTTGTTCTATACCCCGCCACAACTCCTGTGCGGTGTGGGGCCTGTCCCCCAAACATATGAGTTTCAGAATGGCCTGCTGACGTTTACCCCGGGCTGTGCTGAAGTTGGTGGTGAAGGTGTGTGGCTGACTGGATGAGCAGGTGGAAGAAGAGGAGGAGGAAGCCGAGAAGGAGGAGGTGGCAACAGGAGGCAAAGAATGTTGCCCTGCGATCCTTGGCGGCGGAAGGACGTGCGCCAAACAGCTCTCCGCCTGGGGCCCAGCTGCCACTACATTTACCCAGTGTGCAGTTAGGGAGATATAGCGTCCCTGGCCGTGCTTACTGGTCCACGTATCTGTGGTTAGGTGGACCTTGCTACAGATGGCGTTGCGCAGTGCACACTTGATTTTATCGGATACTTGGTTGTGCAGGGAAGGCACGGCTCTCTTGGAGAAGTAGTGCCGGCTGGGAACAACATACTGTGGGACAGCAAGCGACATGAGCTGTTTGAAGCTGTCTGTGTCCACCAGCCTAAATGACAGCATTTCATATGCCAGTAGTTTAGAAATGCTGGCATTCAGGGCCAGGGATCGAGGGTGGCTAGGTGGGAATTTACGCTTTCTATCAAATGTTTGTGAGATGGAGAGCTGAACGCTGGCGTGTGACATGGTTGAGACGCTTGGTGACGGAGGTGGTGGTGGTGGTGTTGGTGGTACATCCCCTGTTTGCTGGGCGGCAGGTGCCAACGTTCCTCCAGAGGCGGAGGAAGAGGCCGAGGCGGCAGCAGCAGAATAGGCCGAGGCGGCAGCAGCAGAAGAGGTAGCAGGGGGAGCCTGAGTGACTTCCTTGGTTTTAAGGTGTTTACTCCACTGCAGTTCATGCTTTGCATGCAGGTGCCTGGTCATGCAGGTTGTGCTCAGGTTCAGAACGTTAATGCCTCGCTTCAGGCTCTGATGGCACAGCGTGCAAACCACTCGGGTCTTGTCGTCAGCACATTGTTTGAAGAAGTGCCATGCCAGGGAACTCCTTGAAGCTGCCTTTGGGGTGCTCGGTCCCAGATGGCGGCGGTCAGTAGCAGGCGGAGTCTCTTGGCGGCGGGTGTTCTGCTTTTTGCCCACTGCTCCCTCTTTTGCTACGCTGTTGGCTCGGTCTCACCACTGCCTCTTCCTCCGAACTGTGAAAGTCAGTGGCACGACCTTCATTCCATGTGGGGTCTAGGACCTCATCGTCCCCTGCATCGTCTTCCACCCAGTCTTGATCCCTGACCTCCTGTTCAGTCTGCACACTGCAGAAAGACGCAGCAGTTGGCACCTGTGTTTCGTCATCATCAGAGACATGCTGAGGTGGTATTCCCATGTCCTCATCATCAGGAAACATAAGTGGTTGTGCGTCAGTGCATTCTATGTCTTTCACCGCTGGGGAAGGGCTAGGTGGATGCCCTTGGGAAACCCTGCCAGCGGAGTCTTCAAACAGCATAAGAGACTGCTGCATAACTTGAGGCTGAGACAGTTTCCCTGGTATGCATGGGGGTGATGTGACAGACTGATGGGGTTGGTTTTCAGGCGCCATCTGTGCGCTTTCTGCAGAAGACTGGGTGGGAGATAATGTGAACGTGCTGGATCCACTGTCGGCCACCCAATTGACTAATGCCTGTACCTGCTCAGGCCTTACCATCCTTAGAACGGCATTGGGCCCCACCATATATCGCTGTAAAATTCTGGCGGCTACTGGGACCTGAGGTAGTTGGTACACTAGGACGTGTGGATGTGGCAGAACGGCCACGTCCTCTCCCAGCACCAGAGGGTCCACTAACACCACCACGACCATGTCCACGTCCGCGTCCCTTACTAGATGTTTTTCTCATTGTTATGGTTCACCACAACAACAAATATATTATTTGGCCCAATGTATTGTATTCAAATTCAGCGGGATATAAATTTGAGGACTAGTATTTAGGCGCTGGGTGACCGGTATGGATTTAGTGACAGAATTAGACTTGGAAATGCACAGAAGCGTGTGTGTGAAGTTATTCTGAATGACCCTATGTGCACCTTGAATATTATATACCCTTTTAGGGATAGATTTCAAATAGCTCTGATATAGCAGAAACCACTAAATTATGAAATTGCTAAATTGGGAATTGTATTTCAACCCAGAACAAGAAATGTGCTTGAACGGACACTAAATAACTCACCCAGCTACAGCACTAAGGACAGATTTAGCTGGATATAAATTTGAGGCCTAGTATTTAGGCGCTGGGTGACAGGTATGGGTTTAGTGACAGAATTAGACTTGGAAATACACAGTAGCGGGTGTGTGTGAAGTTATTCTGAATGACCCAATGTGCACCTTGAATATTATATACCCTTTTAGGGATAGATTTCAAATAGCTCTGATATAGCAGAAACCACTAAATTATGAAATTGCTAAATTGGGAATTGTATTTCAACCCAGAACAAGAAATGTGCTTGAACGGACACTAAATAACTCGCCCAGCTACAGCACTAGGGACAGATTTAGCTGGATATAAATTTGAGGCCTAGTATTTAGGCGCTGGGTGACAGGTATGGGTTTAGTGACAGAATTAGACTTGGAAATACACAGTAGCGGGTGTGTGTGAAGTTATTCTGAATGACCCAATGTGCACCTTGAATATTATATACCCTTTTAGGGATAGATTTCAAATAGCTCTGATATAGCAGAAACCACTAAATTATGAAATTGCTAAATTGGGAATTGTATTTCAACCCAGAACAAGAAATGTGCTTGAACGGACACTAAATAACTCGCCCAGCTACAGCACTAGGGACAGATTTAGCTGGATATAAATTTGAGGCCTAGTATTTAGGCGCTGGGTGACAGGTATGGGTTTAGTGACAGAATTAGACTTGGAAATACACAGTAGCGGGTGTGTGTGAAGTTATTCTGAATGACCCAATGTGCACCTTGAATATTATATACCCTTTTAGGGATAGATTTCAAATAGCTCTGATATAGCAGAAACCACTAAATTATGAAATTGCTAAATTGGGAATTGTATTTCAACCCAGAACAAGAAATGTGCTTGAACGGACACTAAATAACTCGCCCAGCTACAGCACTAGGGACAGATTTAGCTGGATATAAATTTGAGGCCTAGTATTTAGGCGCTGGGTGACAGGTATGGGTTTAGTGACAGAATTAGACTTGGAAATACACAGTAGCGGGTGTGTGTGAAGTTATTCTGAATGACCCAATGTGCACCTTGAATATTATATACCCTTTTAGGGATAGATTTCAAATAGCTCTGATATAGCAGAAACCACTAAATTATGAAATTGCTAAATTGGGAATTGTATTTCAACCCAGAACAAGAAATGTGCTTGAACGGACACTAAATAACTCGCCCAGCTACAGCACTAGGGACAGATTTAGCTGGATATAAATTTGAGGCCTAGTATTTAGGCGCTGGGTGACAGGTATGGGTTTAGTGACAGAATTAGACTTGGAAATACACAGTAGCGGGTGTGTGTGAAGTTATTCTGAATGACCCAATGTGCACCTTGAATATTATATACCCTTTTAGGGATAGATTTCAAATAGCTCTGATATAGCAGAAACCACTAAATTATGAAATTGCTAAATTGGGAATTGTATTTCAACCCAGAACAAGAAATGTGCTTGAACGGACACTAAATAACTCGCCCAGCTACAGCACTAGGGACAGATTTAGCTGGATATAAATTTGAGGCCTAGTATTTAGGCGCTGGGTGACAGGTATGGGTTTAGTGACAGAATTAGACTTGGAAATACACATTAGCGGGTGTGTGTGAAGTTATTCTGAATGACCCAATGTGCACCTTGAATATTATATACCCTTTTAGGGATAGATTTCAAATAGCTCTGATATAGCAGAAACCACTAAATTATGAAATTGCTAAATTGGGAATTGTATTTCAACCCAGAACAAGAAATGTGCTTGAACGGACACTAAATAACTCGCCCAGCTACAGCACTAGGGACAGATTTAGCTGGATATAAATTTGAGGCCTAGTATTTAGGCGCTGGGTGACAGGTATGGGTTTAGTGACAGAATTAGACTTGGAAATACACAGTAGCGGGTGTGTGTGAAGTTATTCTGAATGACCCAATGTGCACCTTGAATATTATATACCCTTTTAGGGATAGATTTCAAATAGCTCTGATATAGCAGAAACCACTAAATTATGAAATTGCTAAATTGGGAATTGTATTTCAACCCAGAACAAGAAATGTGCTTGAACGGACACTAAATAACTCGCCCAGCTACAGCACTAGGGACAGATTTAGCTGGATATAAATTTGAGGCCTAGTATTTAGGCGCTGGGTGACAGGTATGGGTTTAGTGACAGAATTAGACTTGGAAATACACAGTAGCGGGTGTGTGTGAAGTTATTCTGAATGACCCAATGTGCACCTTGAATATTATATACCCTTTTAGGGATAGATTTCAAATAGCTCTGATATAGCAGAAACCACAAAATTATGAAATTGCTAAATTGGGAATTGTACTTCAACCCAGAACAAAAAATGTGCTTTGACGGACACTAAATAACTTTCCCAGCTACAACAGGACAGCGGTAACGAGAGATTTAGCGGGATATAAATTTGAGGCCTAGTATTTAGGCGCTGGGTGACAGGTATGGGTTTAGTGACAGAATTAGACTTGGAAATACACAGTAGCGGGTGTGTGTGAAGTTATTCTGAATGACCCTATGTGCACCTTCAATATGATCTACCCTTTTAGGGATAGATTTCAAATAGCTCTGATATAGCAGAAACCACTAAATTATGAAATTGCTAAATTGGGAATTGTATTTCAACCCAGAACAAAAAATGTGCTTTGACGGACACTAAATAACTTTCCCAGCTACAACAGGACAGCGGTAACGAGAGATTTAGCAGGATATAAATTTGAGGCCTAGTATTTAGGCCTAGTATTTAGATCTTTTTAAATCCCTTCCCAGACTCATAGGCTGCTACAATCTTTTTTCTGAAGTCCTCTGACAGCTCTTTTGCTCTCACCATGGTGCTCACTCTCACTTCAACAGTCAGGAGCACACCAAACTAAATGTCTGAGGTTTAAATAGGGCAAGCCTCATTCAACATGCAGAGTAACGATCTACTAATTATGTGCACCTGGTGTGATATACCTGTGTGAGATCTGAGCCAATTTAAGAGGGAATACATGTGAGGGTGTCCTATCTTTTTCCTCAGTTAGAATAGGCATTTTTGTAGAATGACATTTACAGAAGATCTTGAAAAGACTTTTCTTCAGTTTTCTTTGTTTAGTCGGATTACTTTAATCTCTCTGTATTGTTGAAACGGAAATGAATAGAGTTGAGCGAACACCTGGATGTTCGGGTTCGAGAAGTTCGGCCGAACATCCCGGAAATGTTCGGGTTCGGGATCCGAACCCGATCCGAACTTCGTCCCGAACCCGAACCCCATTGAAGTCAATGGGGACCCGAACTTTTCGGCACTAAAAAGGCTGTAAAACAGCCCAGGAAAGAGCTAGAGGGCTGCAAAAGGCAGCAACATGTAGGTAAATCCCCTGCAAACAAATGTGGATAGGGAAATGAATTAAAATAAAAATTAAATAAATAAAAATTAA